>NW_024069109.1:0-68492 GCF_009389715.1 Phoenix dactylifera
TATTTCAAAAACGAAAAGAATGGGCATAACAACTTTACCTATCGTTCTAACACAATTAAATCAAATGGTAAAGTTATTAATATTAAACAGATATGGGTTCCAAAAGGAACCATATGTCCTAACTCTCAAGGACCCAAGCAAGCTTGGGTACCCAAAATGAGAAAATGAGGATGAACACATAGGTGTACCAAGATACCCATGGAACAAAAGAAACTTAAAATATACTTATGAAAAGTTATTAACAAAAATCAGTAATCCTTGCATCTCATCATTATTTTTGCTTAGTATTTGATATAAATTGCTAGTAGTGATCAATTTTGTGATATAGAAAATACTTTTGGAAATATAATCAAATCATTTCATTTATAGTATACTTTACTTGCTATTGGATAAGTTGCTAAATGATTAATCAATTTAATAACTCTATGAATTCTCTATATGCTTGATTGATAGTTATTATCCATGGCATTATTGTTTATTGATCATAGATATGAAATGTGTATATGCACTATGAATACCAAGAAACCATCCTTGGCATATAAAATCAACTCATGCTAGTATGTACTTAATCTCAAAAGACCTTGCCATTGGCTTACTTAGATTATCCTCTTAAAGGTCAAAGTTTTACTATGCATGCTAACTAAGGAAACAAACAAAAAAATTTCTAAATCTAGAGATGTTGTTTCCAACACTAATTTTACAAAAGCTTACATTAGCCTTGTTCTTGGCACTCAAATTAAAATATTTTCTGCATTGGCACAAACTCACAAAAAGCGATCAAATGATAAAGGTTTGCAAACTATGAAATCATGGCATAGTGATTGAAAACCAATTTTGTGTTAAGTTGTGCACAGAAAAATAATATTTTCAGCACCAAGGACACCTTAAGTAAAATAGGATTAATAGAATTCTTGAAGAAATGAAAAAGATAATTGTGTATGATAGTCATCTACTTAAATGATTTTTTTTTTTAAAAAAAAAAAACTATCATCACTGCTTGTCATACATATGATTTCTATTAGATCTATTTTTGATGAAAACTCCTTTTGATCTTCTGAAAAATGGAAAATGAACCATTGCATATCTTTCATATTTTTCAGTCATACACGTTATGCTTGATATGATCTTATGAAAATAATGCCAAATCTGATAAAGATACTTCTATCCTTGGATATCATTCATCAAGCAATGCATATAGAACATTCATGAAAAATTCTAGTTGTAGAAGTATCAATTCATTTTATTCTTTATGAGACTAATGATTTATTATCAAAATACTAAAATCAAATTATATGGTTAATCTTTTACATATGCACTTAATGAAGAAAAATTGATGACTACTAAAAGACTAAATCAAGAAAAGAGGAAATAGATCTTGATAAAGATTCTTGCATGATTAGAAGTAAAGATCATCATTATCATGTGCTTGCTTCATGAGCTTTATATTCTGTCAAATGAATGTGTAGAATTCACTCCTATGTGGTTACTTCATTAAAAAGGAGATCTATGAAAAATAACCACCATATTTAAAAATACACATTACATATATGATAAAGCAATATGTGATTTAGAACAAGCATCAAAAGCATGATATATAAAAGCTTAAGCAACCTTTTTGATAGAAAGTAATAGTGATAAATCTATGAATCAAAAAGATGAATTTGTGATATCTTATTTGCTCAAAGTATGCATTGATGACATCATTTTTGGTTCTACTAATGAAGAGTTATATTGCAAAGTGAGTTTGAAATATGATGAATGAATTAACATCTTCTCTCAAACTCCAAATTAAGACAAACAGGAAAGGGGATCTTCATTGACCAACGTTAGTCCACAAGAAAACTCTTATAGAAGATTGGCATGCAGAAGGTATATCTATGACCCCATCTTGTAGAATTTGAAAAGGATGAGCAAAGTAGATCTATTGTGTTAAAGCTGTATTGAAGCATGATAGAATAATTATTTTATCATACAGCTAGTAGACCAGATTGTATGCTCATTATGTGACCTTGTGCAAGACTTCAATCTAACTTTAATTAATCATATTTTATTGATAACAAATAAATCATAATCTGAATTTTGATAGAAACAAATGTTTAAGATAAATTGATTAAAACATAGTTAACATATCTTATTGATAATTATCTTAAGCAAATAGAATCTAAACTAAATTGACTTGAACTATCTTGGTTAATGAATCTATCTCTTTAGTTCAAATGATATGTGCTTGCTTATATTTAGGCAATCTCTTGAGTAAAGTGACTCAACATGCAACTATTTGAAGGAAAAATTTCCCGAGTTGTCCGATAAAATCGAACACCAGGCATGAAAAATCAGTTTTAATTTTTTTTATTTTATTTATAACAATTATAAATATTAAATTTAACTTTTGTGTAAAATTACCTCAAGGCCGTAGCGGAAGTTGGTCGAGGTAATTTGAATCTGGATCTGGATCTAGATCCCTGAAGGTAGCTCTGCGAGGCCTGGATCTACAAGCCCTCTACTTCGCACGCACGTCAAACTTCGCAAGAAGGTTGGATGATGTTTTTACTCGTGCAAAACAATCTTTTGCAAAAGGACCCTTGGAAGAAAAGAAATCCAGAAAAAGGACGTTCCCTTTTCTCTTTCTTTCTTTCTTCTCTTTCTTTCTTTCTTCAGTTTCTTTTCTCCCGTTTCTTCACAGCACGCACAAGCCACAGATGCCCGTCTCTTGATCCCGATCACAGAGGGAATGGAAGGGAGGAGAGGACACCGGATCTGGGCCGAACTCCAAACCACCAGAGAGAAAGGACTCCTTCCTTTCTCTTCTTCTTCTTCTCCACAGAATCAAATCTCCTTCTCTATCTGACGTTTTCTTCCCAAGAAAATTTTTTTCTCTCTCTCCATTCGAGAGGAAACGGTGGCCTACAAATAGGCCAACGCTGAGAGGAGTTAAGAGGCGTAATGGTCCAGCGTTATTGAATTCATTCATTATCAAATATGAATGAATTTGATAACGATTGTTTCAAAAACAACCATGGAATAAACCAGCGATTAATGCCTATTATTGCCGGATTTCAAAAATCAAATTGGACTGGAATGTTGGCGGTTCAAAACCGCACATTCCGGTCCAGTCGGCCGTCTGGCCGGAGGCCGGTTGGCCGCGCAATCGCCGGTCGGAAAGCTTGCGGACGCGTGAAACAGAGAAGCTCTGTTTCATGCGTCCCAGGTGAGTCACGGCTCACAAAACAAATGCTAAGGGTCCATGTGAAGGGAGTGGTCCACGGGTCCATGGCATTTATTCACGGTCAGCAACCACACAAAATGGGAAAAGTCAACTTGATACAAATGGGTTAGCCCATTTGATCATAAGTTAGTCTATTTGGTTCTAAACCAAATTTGCAGCCCATTTGAATGAATTTTTGACCCGAAAAAATTCCACATGAGTCTGACTCATAGGAGATTCAATTGGGTCTAGTTTCGGCTCGATCCAAATCCGACTTAGATCAGAACAAATACGAAATTAAATCCCAATTAAATCATGATCGAGCCCAATTACACTAATTTAGACCCAATCAAATCCAATCTCAACAATTGAGTCCTGATCAAGTTCAATTATATTAATTAAAACTTGATTGACCCGAAATACAGACTTAATTAGTTGTTCATCCATGAAATTTAGCATGTACCTCATGTTCAGTGCTAGCTGAACATAGACAGAGCCAAATTCCAAATGACCCATAATTTAATTCTTAATTAAATTGGGTCAAGACCTTCCTACTCAGCTTGACTAATGTGCGTGACTCCGATAGGTTCGAACACTAAGCCGGTAGTACATGGACTACTCCATGCACTAATCGAGGTAACCATCTAGCAATGATACCCGACGTCCGGATAGGTCAAATATGCAAAGCAACATTCAAGAACCTAGACGTATGGTTGTTGCATAATTCATCCCTATGACCTTCGATGCTCAAGATGACCTCAGAGTGGACTGTCGAACTCTGGGTCCGGTCATTCATAGTGTATTTCAATTAATCAAATCAAGTGACTTATCACTTGGTTTACCCTGGCCAAGGTTTTACTGAATTGAAATACAGTGAGACATCAACTCCTAAAATCTGAAGCGGTCAATCCCATCTTGACTCATACACAGACTTCGCGAGTACTTGACTGCACCCAGCATCCTTCCGATCCCTGAATTAGAAATTCAGGTCATCCAGTGCCTAAGTACAGTGAGTTGCTTGCAAGTCACCGTGACAGTCTCAGGTCTAAGGGGTACTTATGCCCATACGTTTTACGAGCTAACTTCCGACAGTGGAGTGCTACGCAGGTGAGTCACTATTCAGTGACAATGTACTCTTACATCTCACCTGTATGCCATACAGTGTCTCCACACTCCTTGATTTAAGAGGACAACCAACTAAATGGCACACAACGACCTATACTTGACATAGCTATCGTCCAATTGACAGCTCGTCATTTGGTCGCGAACTGGTTTAAGGACTAAATGATAAAACCTCTTTTATCCACTAAATTAGTCCTAAGGACTTCATCACAGTACACAGGAGTTCAATTTAAAGATGCAACACTTGTGATGAATAGAAAATTGCCAGAATAAATTTTTATTCATTTTAATAAAACATATACATAATTCAATTTCTTACAACTAATAAATTGGCTTTGGGACACAATTCCCAACAACTCCCACTTGGACTAAAACCAATTTGTACAGTATCTTATACCCATCTTCGATTTGTGATAATCGAACTCCTTTACAGAAAGGGCTTTAGTGAATGGGTCAGCTAGGTTCTCCTTTCCATCGATCTTCTAAAGATTGACGTCACCTCATTCCACGATCTCTCGTACAAGGTGGTAGCGACGCAGAATGTGCTTGGTCCTGTGGTGAGACTTTGGCTCCTTTGCTTGTGCAATGGCTCTAGTATTGTCACAATACAAAAGAACTGGACCATTGATTGAGGGAGCAACACCAAGTTGATTTACAAACTTCTTGATCCAAACAGCTTCCTTTGCCGCATCTGATGCAACAACATACTCTGCTTCGCATACAGAATCGGCTACTGAATGCTACTTGGAACTTTTTCAGCAGACTACTCCTCCATTCAGGATAAACACAAATCCAGACATACTCTTACTGTCATCATGGTCTGACTGAAAACTAGAGTCTGTAAACCCCACAAGTTTTAAGTCAGATTCTCCATAGATTAACCATTGGTCCTTAGTATTTCTTAAATACTTAAGGATGGTTTTCACCACCTTCCAATGGTTCTCACCCGGATCAGACTGATACCTACTCGCTACTGCTAGTGAGTAAGCAACATCCGGTCTTGTACATGTCATGGCGTACATAATAGAACCTACTGCAGAAGCATATGGGATTCTACTCATACGCTTTCTCTCTTCGGAAGTTGTCGGACAATCTTTCTTAGAGAGAGAAATTCCTTGGCCTATCGGAAGATAGCCCTTCTTGGAATTCTCCATGTTGAACCGCTTCAACATAGTGTCGATGTACGTGGATTGGGACAATCCAAGCAACCTCTTAGATCTATCTCTATAGATCTTCATCCCTAGGATGTAGGATGCTTCTCCCAAATCCTTCATGGAGAACTGTGATGACAACCAGAGTTTCACATTCTGTAATGCAGGAATGTCATTTCCAATTAAGAGAATGTCATCCACATACAAGACAAGGAATGTGATCACTGAACCGTTAGTCCACTTGTAGACACAAGGTTCTTCTTCGTTCTTAACGAAGCCATACGTTTTGATAGTTTTATCGAAATGTATGTTCCAACTTCGAGAAGCTTGCTTAAGTCCATAAATAGACTTTTGTAGCTTGCATACTTTGGACTCGTCTGTGGATGTGAAACCCTCAGGTTGTATCATATACACCTCTTCTCCCAGCTCTCCATTTAGAAAAGCTATTTTCACATCCATTTGCTAGATTTCATAATCCATATATGCTGCAATAGCAAGCATGATCCGAATAGATTTTAGCATTGCCACGGGGAAAAAGTCTCGTTATAGTCGATGCCATAACATTGACGATACCCCTTGGCAACCAGACGGGCTTTATAGGTCTCCACCTTTCCGTCTGCGCCTCTCTTTCTTTTGAAGATCCATTTGCACCCTATGGGTTTTATCCCTTCGGGTGGATCAACTAGTGTCCATACACTATTGATTTCCATGGATTCCATTTCGGATCTCATGGCGTTAAGCCATAACTCAGAGTCGGACCTCTGCATAGCATCCATATAGGTGATCGGATCCTCATTGTTCTCATCGAGCTCAATGGGATCTGCGTCTTGGACCAAGAAACCATAGTATCTATCCACTTGACGCAGTACTCTACCTGATCGCCTTAATGGTGCTTCTACATTGGGCTCCGGGTTTGATCTAATTGAATCCGGTTCTGTGGGTTCAGTAGATTGTGTTAAATCTTCCACCTGCTGAACTTCACTAAGTTCAACCTTAGAGGCAACAATTCCTTCACTAAGGAATTCCCTTTCCAAAAAGGTTGCCTTAAGTCCTACGAACACCTTTTGTTCATTAGGAAGGTAGAAGTAATAACCCCTAGTTTCCTTGGGGTGCCCTACAAAATAATACTTATCGGACCTAGGACCAAGTTTGTCAGTTTGAGAACGTTTAACATAAGCCGGACATCCCCAAACCCTAAGGTATGAAAGTGTCGGCTTACGCCCAGTCCATATCTCATATGGAGTCTTCTCAACAGACTTACTTGGAACCTTATTTAGTATTATACACGCAGACTCTAAAGCATAACCCCAAAAAGATAGAGGCAGACTAGTAAACCCCATCATGGATCGAACCATGTCTAACAGAGTTCGATTCCTCCTTTCGGATACACCATTGTGCTGAGGTGTTCCTGGAGGGGTCCATTGTGAGAGAATCCCATTCTCCTCTAGATAAGTCAAGAAATCACCGGAAAGGTATTCTCCTCCTCGGTCTGACCGAAGGATCTTAATACTCTTTCCAGTCTGTTTTTCTACTTCATTACGAAATCGTTTGAACATTTCAAATGATTCCGACTTATGCTTCATCAGATAGACATACCCATACCTGGATAGGTCATCTGTGAAGGTTATGAAGTAGGCATAACCACCTTTGGCACTTACGTTCATAGGTCCACATACATCAGTATGTATGAGGCCAAGAACATCGCTAGCTCGTTCACCCTTTCCAGAAAAAGGTGACTTGGTCATCTTACCCAGAAGACAGGATTCACAAGTTGGCAATGATTCACAATCATTGATTTCTAAAATGCCCTATTGGGCTAACCTGTTTATCCTGTTTTTATTTATGTGACCTAGCCGGCAATGCCATAAATAGGCTTCATTGACATTATCTAACTTAGGGCGTTTATTAGAGGTGTACATTACATTCACAGGCAGTGATAGAGTATAAATGCCATATTTCAATTGTCCACGAAAAATTTTAATACCATTCAAAATGATATCACAAAAATTTTCTTTTATTGATAAGCAATAACCATTTTTGGCCAAAAGGCCTACAGAGATGACATTCATTAAACATGTTGGACAATAATGACAATCATCTAATATGACTACTCTAGATTCAAAAACAAGCTCAATGACTCCTAAAGCTAGGACTGGAACTGATCTTCCATCTCCAACGTTCAGGAATCTTTCGCCACTCTTGAATCTTCTACTAACTTGAAGTCCCTACAATGAATTGCAAATATTAATTGGACTTCCGGTATCCAATACCCAAGCAGTAGAATCATAAATAGAAAAATTACAAGGTGTTATCATATAATTACCTTGTACAGCAACTGTTTGCTGTTTTTTCTTCTTAGGCCTGTTTGGATCAAGGGACGCTATGTAAGCCGGACAGTTCCGCTTCCAATGACCCATCTTCTTACAGAAGAAGCACTCTGCCTTGCTCTTATCGGCTTTACGCTTCTTAGTCTGGCTGGGCTTAGAGACCCCAGCACGAGCTTTTTGCACCTTCTTCTTCTTTCCTTTCTTAAAGGAAGAAAGTCCTGCAGAAGTCCCACCTACCACATTCACCGACTCCTTTTTGAGTTGGTGATCCTTCTCATAGGTCTGCAGTAAACCTAGCAAACCATGATAGGATACTTCAGGTTTAGTCATTCTATAATGACTAAGGAAGGTCAGGTAGGACTTGGGAAGTGAGTTCAAAATGGCGTCCTTGCCCAATTGCTCGTGCAAAGAAAAGCCAAGTTTACTTAGGCGATCGATTTATTCGACCATATACAATACATGATCGGTGACCGATGCCCCTTCCCTCATGCGGGCATTGAATATAGCGCAGGAGGTCTTATGTCATTCAACATCATCAGGTGTGCCGAAAGACTCCTTCAACATTTGAAGGATTTCCACTGGCTACGCTTCCTCGAATTTACGACTAAACTCGTCATTCATCGAGGCCCTCATGATGCAACGCACTGTAGTGCGATCGTTGAGCCACTTCTGATAAGCGTCTCTGATTGCACGTGGTGCATTGGCTGCAGGTTCCTCAGGTGTAGGATCCGATATCATATATAGGATCCGCTCATGCTCTAATACTATTTTCATCTTTCGATACCAGCTATCGAAGTTAGGTCCATTAAGCTTATCATTGTCTAATAGTGTTCGGAGGGACAATGAGTTAGCCATATCTGAAAAATAAAGGAAAAACCCAACTAATTAGTATATGATTTATTTAATCCTAAAGACTTGGACTTTAGTCAAAAGTTTTCTCCCACTATTTTAATCGAATTAATAGCCTCTACCTTTAATTCGAGGAATTACTTTAATTCCCTAGTGAGTACTAGAATCCGCATAGACTGCATACGGGCTCGAGGAAGGCTCGGCCAACCCATTTGCATCTAAGGGTAGGTCTATTACCAATTGTTTCTCTAACCAATTTCTAGTAATCAATTTTGCCCCAGGTGGTAATCAGTAGGCGGAGGCCTCCACTGAAGATCCTGGTTAGGTCCAACCATTAATGAACTAACTCGATGACACTACCTAATGTATGATCAGGCCCGAGGAAGGCTCGGCCAACCTAATCACAATTAGATAGCTCAAAAAGCTATCATATAACGAAGGATAATTCCAGTATTCAGAGGAACACCAGACGGAAGCGTCCTGCATGTTCAACTGTAATATTGGACCCATTATCATTCACCTTAATGGGAGGCTATGATCTAGTTATCTATATAACTTTATCATTGTTGACCCCCTAATAGATTTTGATGAATACAAAACACTAGAGTAAAATTCCATTATATCTTAACAATTTAATTGAGGAATTCATATGTTTTATTAAGAATATTGTTAAAAAATGTCTAGGCAAGTTCCCATAATTTTTATGAATTTATTGAAGAATATTTTGAGTTAAAGAAAACAGATCAGGGACAGCCGAGACGTCTCCGGATAGTTTCAGAGACGTCTCTGGCACAAACAGGAAGAACCGGCACACTTGGAGACGTCCCCGACACCTGCCGAGTCGTCCCCGCGTTAGCGGAGTCGACTCTCTCAGTAGCGGAGTCGACTCTCTCAGTGGCGGCAGAAAGACAGTTTTCAAGAGATATGCGCGAGACGTCCCCACAGTAAGCCGAGTCGTCCCCGCAAGTAAAAAGGAGACTTTCCGAGTCGTCCCCAAGATAGCGGAGACGGCTCTTTCAGGGTTTTCCAGAGAATAGTTTTTTGGTAATAAGGAAGCGGAGTCGACCCTGAGACAGCGGAGTCGTCCCCATGCATAAAGTGCAGACAACCCGAGACGTCCCCTGAAGGAGCGGAGTCGACTCTCTCAGGAAATTCCAGAGGACATGTTCTTCGGAGATAAAGAAGCGGAGTCGTCCCCAGATCAGCGGAGTCGTCCCCATTCAAAAAGTGCAAACAAGCCGAGACGTCCCCTGAAAGTGCCGAGTCGACCCCAGACAATGGAAAAAGTAAAATCTTGTAGCCGAGACGTCTCCCGTTGAAGCGGAGACGTCCCCGGAGCGACTGGAACGCGACTGACAGCTTTTCAGGTTTGGTTTGAATTTCAAATCCTTCTTTCTTTGTCTCTAACGGCTATATTTGCTTTTTGGGCTATAAAAGGGACCTCTTAAGTGCTTCTTAACAACTCTTCACCAACCCAAAGCTAGATCATTCAAGAGAGAAGTAAGAAAGAAAAGTTCAAGGGAGCGAGTGCATTCAAGTGAAGAAATCAAGTGTTTTCAAGCTTCCCAAGTGATTTCAAGCTCAACCACTCTCGTGCACTTGGGATTCAAAGCTCACACTCAATCCTACGCGCTCCACATCGGAAGAATCAATATCTCCCACGCTTCCAACGGCAAAACAATTCTTCCGGGTTCAATTGTTCATAATTGTTATATTTGCTTTTTAGAGCTTTTATTTTCTTTTGTAAACTCTTTCATTGTGGTGCTTGTTCCAGTCAAGGGACTTGGAACAAGGGAAAGGCGTCCCAAGCCTAAGTGAAATTGGGGGTTTTGGGTTTGTTGTGAGCCCGGTGTAAAACAACGAGTTGGGTAGTGAACTCGCAAAACTACCGTACTGTAATCGTGGATTATAGTGGAAATTCCCAAAGGTGATTTGGGGAGTGGATGTAGGAGCAGTGGAAGCTCCGAACCACTATAAAACCTTGTGTTTGCGATTGACCTTTCTCATTCTTCCTTCTTTACGTTAGTGCATATATTCGTGTGTTTTATTTTTTAATTAGTCAAAAGTTTTTAAAACACCCAATTCACCCCCCTCTTGGGTGACCATCTCTGGGCAACAAGTGGTATCAGAGCGGGTGCTCTGTGTATTTCTTGAAAGACCTAACCGTCTTAGCCAAAGATCTAGATGGCAACACCCTTTAACAATGTTCCCGCCGAGGGGCAAGCAACCAATAGACCTCCACTCTTCAATGGGACAAATTATACCTATTGGAAGACTAGAATGAGAATCTTCATTCAAGCACAAGACTATGCCTTGTGGAGGGTTATAGTCAAGGGACCACAAGAACCATCACATGTGGTTAATGGCATTCGAGTTCCCAAACCTGAGGAGGATTGGGATGAGAATGATGATAGGATGGCTCAACTCAATTCTAGAGCCATGAACTCACTATTTTGTTCTTTAGATGTAAATGAGTTCAATAGAGTCTCTACATGTAGTTCCGCTAAGAAAATATGGGATAGGCTTGAAGTTACCCACGAGGGTACAAATCAAGTCAAAGAGTCCAAAGTGAACATTCTAGTTCACAAATATGAATTGTTTAAGATGGAACCTAATGAAACCATCACATGCATGTTTACACGTTTTACCGAAATTATTAATGGCCTAAAAAGCTTGGGCAAATCTTACACTAACCCCGAACTTGTGAGTAAAATTCTCAGGTCACTGCCAAAAGCATGGGAAGCAAAGGTCACGGCGATTGTAGAAGCCAAAGACCTCAACACTTTGGGGCTAGAACAACTCTTGGGCTCATTGATGACGCATGAGCTCACGATGAAGCAGCATGAAGAAGAGTTGCCAAAGAAAAAGACAATCGCACTCAAGGCTACCTCAAGTGTATGTGAAGAAGAGAGCAGTGAGAGTGAAGAAGAAAGTCAAGATGAGGACTTGGGTTTAATAGTAAGGAAGTTTAAAAAATTCATGAGAAGAAAGAAACCCTTCCCAAGAAAGAAATTTGGAGGGAGAAATGATTGGGAAAAAGAAAGGAAAAAAGAAAGAGACCCAATCGTATGCTATGATTGCAAAAGACCGGGACATATTCGTTCCGAATGCCCTCAACAAAAGAAGTATTTTGTAAAGAAGAAGAAGAAGGCATTGAAGGCAACATGGGATGATAGTGACACATCATCCTCCGAGGAAGAGAAGGAAGAGACCGCCAATCTATGCTTCATGGCGTTCGAAGACGACGAGGTATGTCAAAACCCAACCATAAATTTTACTTTAGAAGAATTATATGAGGCTTTTCAAGAACTTATGGGTGATTGTAGTATGTTAGGAGCAAAGAATAAAGAATTAAAAGCCTCCAATCAAAAACTAAAGAAAAATATTGAAAACTTATTAATTGAAAAGGAGAGCATTAAAAATATTGACACTACTAACCTAGAAATCAAAAATTCAAAACTGAGAATTGAAAATGAAAAGGCAAAAACACTAATTAAGGAATTAAATCTAAAAGTAAAATCCCTACTCGATAATAATACCTCACTTGCACAAAATGTTGAATCTCTTAAAAAGGATAAGGAAGAACTAGTCAAAGAAAATTTGAATCTTAAGAATGAGGTACATAAATACAGACCAATTGTTGAAAAATTTACACAAAGCTCTGAAAAATTAAATCTTATTCTTTCAAATCAAAGAGCTGTTTTTAATAAAGCCGGATTAGGATATAAAACTAATGAGCAACAAAAGTATCTAAAGAATTTCTTTGTAAAAGCAAAAGACGTAAAAACTGAAAAACCAACATGCTTTCTTTGTGGAAAGAATGGACATAAAGCCTACTCTTGTATTCAAAGAAAAATCCAAACTAACAAGAATACATTTGTAAAAGCTAAAAGCATAACTAAAGTATGGGTGCCTAAGGGAACCAACTACACTAACCACGAAGGACCCAAGAAAACTTGGGTACCTAAGAGCTTCACATGATCATTTTGCAGGTATGCCTTGCAGCCGGGAATAAAAAGAGAATGTGGTATCTTGATAGTGGTTGCTCAAGGCATATGACCGGTGACAAGAGTCTCTTCGTCACCTTGGAATCAAAAGAAGGAGGAGTAGTCACATTTGGAGACAATGCTAAAGGCCGAATTATTGGTGTTGGTAAAATCTCCATATCACCCTCCTCATTTATTGATAATGTATTGTTAGTTAATGGACTAAAACATAATTTGTTAAGTATAAGTCAATTTTGTGACAAGGGCTTTAAAGTATCATTTGAATCATCGCTATGCATAATTAGTAGTCCATTTGACAATGAGATCATACTCACAGGACATAGGCATGGAAATGTTTACATGGTAGATCTTGATGATCTCACCATGAAGGATGGCCAATGTCTTGTAGCCATGAATCCCAAAGTCAATGAGACTAGTTGGTTATGGCATCGTAGGTTAGGGCATGCTAGCATGGATTTAATCTCAAAATTAATTACAAAGGATCTAGTCAAAGGTCTACCAAAAATAGACTTTGAAAAGAATAAAATCTGTGCTGCATGTCAATTAGGGAAACAAACAAGAAGTTCTTTCAAGTCTAAGAACATAGTTTCAACATCAAAACCCTTAGAACTAATTCACATGGATTTGTTTGGACCCACTAGAACTGCTAGTCTAGGGGGTAAGAAATTTGGTCTTGTAATTGTTGATGATTTTTCACGTTTTACATGGGTTTCATTTCTTGCACACAAAGATGAGTCCTTTCCCGCTTTTATCAAGTTTCATAATAGGGTTTCAAATGAACTCAATCTTAAACTAAAAGCAATTAGGAGTGATCATGGTACCGAGTTTGAAAATCAGTATTTTGAAAAATTTTGTGAAGAAAATGGTATCAATCACAACTTCTCGGCACCTAGGACACCCCAACAAAATGGGGTGGTAGAAAAGAAGAATCGCACACTAGCAGATATGGCTCGTACCATGTTGTGCAAATCGGATCTACCAAAGTATTTTTGGGCTGAAGCAATAAATACTTCATGTTATATCTTAAATCGTGCTTTAGTTAGATCCATCTTAAAGAAAACACCGTATGAGTTGATAAAAGGTAAGAAACCAAATATAAGTTATTTTCATGTTTTCGGTTGTCGATGCTTTATTTTGAACAATGGAAAGGACAATCTCAGTAAATTTAGTGCTAAATCAGATGAGGGGATCTTCTTAGGTTACTCCTCATCTAGTAGAACATACAGGGTCTTCAACAAGAGAACTCTCGTTGTTGAAGAATCCATTCATGTTGTCTTTGATGAAACTAATGGAGATTCTTCTAGAAAAGAAGAAGATGGTGATATAGGTATACTTGAAGACCAAATGAAGGAACTCTCCACTCAAGACAAACAACATGAGGATGAGATCAAAGAAGATACAAATCAGCGAGATGAAGAAGATCAACCTCCATCAAGAAATCAAGATCTTCCTAAAGAATGGAGGTATGCACATGGTCATCCAAAGGATCTAATCCTTGGTGATCCGTCACAAGGTATAAGAACTAGATCCTCTTTAAGAAACACTAGTAATTATCTTGCTTTCGTTTCACAAATAGAGCCTAAATCACTAGAAGAAGCTGAAAAAGATGATAATTGGATGAATGCTATGCAAGAGGAATTAAACCAATTCGAAAGAAATGAAGTTTGGACTCTAATGAAAAGACCCCCTAATGTTTCAATTATAGGCACCAAATGGGTATATAGAAATAAACTAGATGAAGATGGGATAGTAATAAGAAACAAAGCTAGGCTAGTGGCCAAAGGATATAATCAGGAGGAAGGAATAGATTTTGATGAAACTTTTGCTCCTGTTGCTAGGTTAGAGGCTATTAGACTGCTTTTAGCATATGCATGCTTCATGGATTTTAAACTCTATCAAATGGATGTAAAAAGTGCATTCTTAAATGGCTATATAATGGAGGAAGTTTATGTAGGACAACCTCCAGGTTTTGAAAATCACTTACATCCAGATTATGTGTATAAATTGCATAAAGCATTGTATGGACTTAAGCAAGCTCCTAGGGCATGGTATGAAAGATTAAGTAATTTCCTAATTGAGAACAAATTTAAGAGAGGAAATGTAGACAAAACTCTCTTTATTAAAAGAAAAGGAAGTGACTTATTGCTTGTACAAATTTATGTGGATGATATAATTTTTGGTGCTACTAATGATAGTCTTTGTCAAGAGTTTGCCAAGCTTATGCAGGGAGAATTTGAAATGAGCATGATGGGTGAGCTCAATTTCTTCCTTGGGCTGCAAATAAAACAATCAGAGGAAGGCATCTTCATCAGTCAGACCAAGTATATCAAAGAAATGTTGGAGAAATTCAAGATGAAGGATGCAAAAGAAATCAGCACACCCATGGGCTCAAGTTGCAAGCTTGACAAAGATGAAAAAGGTAAAAGTATAGACTGCAAATTATACAGAGGTATGATAGGCTCTTTACTTTACCTTACTGCTAGTAGACCAGATATATTATTTAGTGTTTGTATGTGTGCTAGATACCAAGCATGTCCTAAGGAATCACACTTGCAAGCTGTTAAGAGAATTTTTAGATATCTAGTAGGGACATCTAATGTAGGCTTATGGTATTCTAAACAATCTGACATAAATTTAATTGCTTATTCCGATGCTGATTTTGCCGGGTGCAAACTCGACAGAAAAAGCACAAGTGGCACATGTCAATTCTTGGGTGCTAATTTGGTTTCTTGGTTTAGCAAGAAACAAAATTCAGTTGCCTTGTCCACAGCTGAGGCTGAGTACATTGCAGCTGGAAGCTGTTGTGCCCAAGTTCTTTGGATTAAGCAACAACTTGAAGACTTCGGTATCAAAATGGATAATATACCAATTAAGTGTGATAATACAAGTGCAATTAACTTAACAAAAAATCCTGTCCAACACTCTAAGTCAAAGCATATAGAGATTAGGCATCATTTTATTAGGGATCATGTGCTGAAAAATGATGTGATGATTGAATATGTATGTACTGAAAATCAATTAGCTGATATCTTTACAAAGCCCCTTTGTAAAGAAAGATTCAATTTCTTAAGGAATGCTTTGAGCTTGTATGATCCTAGCAAATGAATTGAACTTGTATTGCATTGTTTGCTGCGCAAACTAGTAATCAACCTCAAGGTAAACATAAGTGAAAACATGAATTCATGTAAGCTAAATGACGAACTGTTTGACTTTCCGGAGGATGGTTACCCTCCCTTGGACTCTTCATGGAGATATTTTCAGAGCCTATTTCACAGGTATTCGAAATTTGGTCAAACACTCCTCATTTCAATATTAATAATTCAAAAATCATTATCAAATTATTATAGGATGTATCAATAAGGGGGAGGATCACAAACAAATTCACTCTAAGTTTATCAAAAGAGATCATGTTGATTAGGATGATTTAACAGAAATTGGGAGAAGATAGAATACAGTCTGAAATTTTTCAGTGCCGGAGACATCTCTGGCAAATCGCAGAGACGTCCCCCCAGGGGAGACGTCTCGCCTTAGTCGCGGAGACGTCTCGGGGACCGAATGAGGGCTTTTTAAATAGGTTGAAATCGCTCAAGCCGACTCGAGCTTTCTCCTTCATTCCCGACCAAAACGAAAAACCCTAGCCTCCATTTGCTCTCCACCTCAAATCCTAGCCTCCATTTGCTCTACATCACAAACCCTAGCATCCATGGTACCAGAGAAGGCTAGGATGACCCGTGGAAGGCGACCTAGGGTAGCGGCCGACGGTGAGGAACGACGGGAAGAACCCTCCGCGCCGTCTCCTCCGGTTGCTCCGCCAACCACGACTATTTTCTGTGCAAATCGCACAGTCACGACAGGAAGGTACATAGATTTCTCCTTTTTAGATCATGAGGGGTTCTCTATTGGAGAGAGACTCCGAGCCCAAGGGTGGGAGCACCTTTGTACCCTAAATACCTTGACCTACCCCGGCCTAGTTAGAGAACTTTTTAGCAATATGGCCTTAGGGGACCTAGGGTACACTGGATATGTCCAAGGGACATTAGTAGAAGTCAATGAAGATGTCCTATCCACTGTCCTACAAATTCCTAGGGACGGTGAGGCTCCAACCTCACATCCCCAAAGGGAGTCAGCCCTAAATTTACTTTTAGGAAGAGAGGACTGCGGCCCTCTTGATGTTGTCAATTCCCAGGACCTAAATGCAGAGATGAGACTTCTCTTAAGTATTGTCAACCGGGTCCTATTTCCTAAAACCGGTCGCTTCGATTTTGTTTCGGAGCGAGACTTAGTTATAATGCACCACATCCTACTAGGGATCCCTCTAAACCTCCCTAGACTCATGCTAAATTACATTGCCCTATGTCATAGGTATTCTAGGTTTAGTATACCCTATGGCATGATCTTTACCTTAATCTTTAAACACTTCAAGGTTCCCATTCCAACAAATGAACCTGCAAAGCCCTTGAGAAACACCGACTATTACAATGAGGGCACAATGAGAAGAATGGAATTTCATAAGATAGATGGATCGTGGGTCAAGGTACCAAAGAGAAAAACCCAAATCCTAGAGCCTGAGATCCCACATCATGAGTCTGACCATCACTCTCCTCCACCTAGCCACATGGATATCCCTGATATTCCCTCCAGCTCAGCTGGACCTTCCACATCCATGCCACCACCTCCTCCAGTTAGTGGGCCCTCCTTTCTGTCAGAGGATCAGATGCGCACCTTAGCATCTGCCATTTGCCAGCAGATGAGGGAGGAGATGAGATCCATGATCTCCACAGAGTTGGCCCCCATCAGAGCTTCACATGAAGGGCTTCTACAAGAGATGAAGGATATTAGAAGTCAAATTGAAGCTACAACACAAGAAATAATTGGTGTGGGTGCCACCCAAACCATCAGATCATTAGAGCTCAAGGACAGCTTGAAGAGCATTTCCAAGAGTCTTAAAGAACTAACAAAACCAGATGGCAATGTGAGCACCTTAGTTGCCCAACTCAGAGGAAGAATTGAAATGGCAACTATAGAGTTTGAGGCACTTGTGGCAGGTTTCCACAAGTCACAGGGAGATCAATTTAAGACCCTCATGGATTCCATCAACACATTCATAGATGCAGCTTGTAAAGTTTATGAACAAAATACAGCTGGTAGGGGCCATGAGCAACGTCGCCGATGATGGATATCTTGTAGGATCTTCTTTTTGTAAATCCTTGGCTATTTTGAAACACTTTTGTATTAGAAATCAATACTTGTAATGATTTCTTCTTTTTGACTATGTACTGACTTCAAAGGTTCACAATGATACATGAATACAATCCCTTTTGAAAACTGTGTACATTGCCAACTCTATGTATGTGTTTCTATGAATGTGAATGTGCCTCTTGATGTGTCATAAGAATCTCATAACATACATTAAGTATTCAGATTTGGCACAACGTATCAAAGCATCTGAAACAGGGGGAGCACAACCTGAATATCAAAGGGGGAGTAAAATGAACACTGAATATATTGAATATAGAGATAATTTGTCCCCTTCATTGTTGATGACAAAAAGGGGGAGTAGATATTGAATGTAGAGATATTGAAAGGGGGGAGCAGTTATATATATGGATATTGAATATGGAATGCAAAATTTATTATAATCATACTCCAAAGTTGATTTAGAAAAGATAAAATTGAAGAATATTGACCTTAAGATAATTGCCCTTCTGGAAAAGAAAGGGGGAGTCAAAAAGAATCTAGCTTTCAATTATCCTCAGCATCAATACTTCATTTTAACTTGATTCAAATTCAGTTGATATGCTAAAATCATTTAAGAACTATAAAGATCAATCTTATGCACAAGGAAAGAACTGAAAATTGAATACTTTGAGTGATGCACATTGTATCTAGTCCTAATCAAAACATTATACTTGTACATCTGATCAAATACTGTGTATATGTTTAAATCTCAAATTTTGCATATACTCAGTGTTTTGTCATCATCAAAAAGGGAGAGATTGTTGACCCCCTAATAGATTTTGATGAATACAAAACACTAGAGTAAAATTCCATTATATCTTAACAATTTAATTGAGGAATTCATGTGTTTTATTAAGAATATTGTTAAGAAATGTCTAGGCAAGTTCCCATAATTTTTATGAATTTATTGAAGAATATTTTGAGTTAAAGAAAACAGATCAGGGACAGCCGAGACGTCTCCGGATAGTTTCAGAGACGTCTCTGGCACAAACAGGAAGAACCGGCACACTTGGAGACGTCCCCGACACCTGCCGAGTCGTCCCCGCGTTAGCGGAGTCGACTCTCTCAGTAGCGGAGTCGACTCTCTCAGTGGCGGCAGAAAGGCAGTTTTCAAGAGATATGCGCGAGACGTCCCCACAGTAAGCCGAGTCGTCCCCGCAAGTAAAAAGGAGACTTCCCGAGTCGTCCCCAAGATAGCGGAGACGGCTCTCTCAGGGTTTTCCAGAGAATAGTTTTTTGGTAATAAGGAAGCGGAGTCGACCCTGAGACAGCGGAGTCGTCCCCATGCATAAAGTGCAGACAACCCGAGACGTCCCCTGAAGGAGCGGAGTCGACTCTCTCAGGAAATTCCAGAGGACATGTTCTTCGGAGATAAAGAAGCGGAGTCGTCCCCAGATCAGCGGAGTCGTCCCCATTCAAAAAGTGCAAACAAGCCGAGACGTCCCCTGAAAGTGCCGAGTCGACCCCAGACAATGGAAAAAGTAAAATCTTGTAGCCGAGACGTCTCCCGTTGAAGCGGAGACGTCCCCGGAGCGACTGGAACGCGACTGACAGCTTTTCAGGTTTGGTTTGAATTTCAAATCCTTCTTTCTTTGTCTCTAACGGCTATATTTGCCTTTTGGGCTATAAAAGGGACCTCTTAAGTGCTTCTTAACAACTCTTCACCAACCCAAAGCTAGATCATTCAAGAGAGAAGTAAGAAAGAAAAGTTCAAGGGAGCGAGTGCATTCAAGTGAAGAAATCAAGTGTTTTCAAGCTTCCCAAGTGATTTCAAGCTCAACCACTCTCGTGCACTTGGGATTCAAAGCTCACACTCAATCCTACGCGCTCCACATCGGAAGAATCAATATCTCCCACGCTTCCAACGGCAAAACGATTCTTCCGAGTTCAATTGTTCATAATTGTTATATTTGCTTTTTAGAGCTTTTATTTTCTTTTGTAAACTCTTTCATTGTGGTGCTTGTTCCAGTCAAGGGACTTGGAACAAGGGAAAGGCGTCCCAAGCCTAAGTGAAATTGGGGGTTTTGGGTTTGTTGTGAGCCCGGTGTAAAACAACGAGTTGGGTAGTGAACTCGCAAAACTACCGTACTGTAATCGTGGATTATAGTGGAAATTCCCAAAGGTGATTTGGGGAGTGGATGTAGGAGCAGTGGAAGCTCCGAACCACTATAAAACCTTGTGTTTGCGATTGACCTTTCTCATTCTTCCTTCTTTACGTTAGTGCATATATTCGTGTGTTTTATTTTTTAATTAGTCAAAAGTTTTTAAAACACCCAATTCACCCCCCTCTTGGGTGACCATCTCTGGGCAACAATCATTTTAAGGACCTAATAATTTAGAGGATTTTAAATGATATGTAACACTGACCGATAATTCTAAATCCTCCCACTGACTTCACCAAATTATATAGAGGACTAGCTCTTATTGGTCTATTAGACACCTAAATCAGTCACACTGATTTTTCTTAATGGCATGGGTGAGTGCCAAGTCTCAAGGTACCTTAATCAAAACTTGATCGACCAAATTGGCCAGGTAAGAGAGATCATGGGAGGGTTACGCCATTAACCTCTTTCCTAGACACCAACTATATTGGCCAGGTAAGAGGTAGCCCCAATTAAAAAACCATGATCAAATGCCGACTTACCTTAGACACCAATTGGTTTATCAAGTTGATTTAGGTTATCCTTGGGAACTCGGGCTCGACCACTAAGCCACAATCAGATCCAATTGAAATGTTTGGATATGATAAACTACAACTATTGAGTTTGATCATTTTATAAACCTTGATTTAGTCTAGTTCAACTATTGATTAGATTAAATCATGTTTCTTAAGTTAGTCCATTTCAATTTGATTTCATGATTAGGTCTAACCTAGTCAACTAATCTGATTGTGCTAACCCATCCCCAAATCCCACGTTCAAATTTAAATTTTAATTCGAATTTCAAATTTTGAATTTTAAATCTTTATTTGAAATTCAAATTTTAAATTTTAAATTCAACATTTAATTCTTTATTAAATGCATTATGATCATGGATTCAAGGTGTCAATTTATTCCAAATATAAACAATTTATATTTAAATTTTGTGGCCATAATAAATTTAAAACTGAAATTTCATAAACATCAATTATGCATAATTTCACAAAAATAAACTATTTATTTTATGATACAAATTTATCTCAATTTTGTGCTAGGACAACCTTTTCACTATAAGGGGTTAACCTTATAGCAGGACAACCTTATAATTCAGCACAAGATTGATATTTTATCAATAAATCTAGATCTAATCTAAATTTAAAAATTAAATCATGTATAATTCTAGATATTATAGGCCAATTCCATCGGCCAACCTGGCTCTGATACCAGTTGAAGGAAAAATTTCCCGAGTTGTCCGATAAAATCGAACGCCAGGCATGAAAAATCAGTTTTAATTTTTTTTATTTTATTTATAACAATTATAAATATTAAATTTAACTTTTGTGTAAAATTACCTCAAGGCCGTAGCGGAAGTTGGTCGAGGTAATTTGAATCTGGATCTGGATCTAGATCCCTGAAGGTAGCTCTGCGAGGCCTGGATCTACAAGCCCTCTACTTCGCATGCACGTCAAACTTCGCAAGAAGGTTGGATGATGTTTTTACTCGTGCAAAACAATCTTTTGCAAAAGGACCCTTGGAAGAAAAGAAATCCAGAAAAAGGACGTTCCCTTTTCTCTTTCTTTCTTTCTTCTCTTTCTTTCTTTCTTCAGTTTCTTTTCCCCCGTTTCTTCACAGCACGCACAAGCCACAGATGCCCGTCTCTTGATCCCGATCACAGAGGGAATGGAAGGGAGGAGAGGACACCGGATCTGGGCCGAACTCCAAACCACCAGAGAGAAAGGACTCCTTCCTTTCTCTTCTTCTTCTTCTCCACAGAATCAAATCTCCTTCTCTGTCTGACGTTTTCTTCCCAAGAAAATTTTTTTCTCTCTCTCCATTCGAGAGGAAACGGTGGCCTACAAATAGGCCAACGCTGAGAGGAGTTAAGAGGCGTAATGGTCCAGCGTTATTGAATTCATTCATTATCAAATATGAATGAATTTGATAACGGTTGTTTCAAAAACAACCATGGAATAAACCAGCGATTAATGCCTATTATTGCCGGATTTCAAAAATCAAATTGGACTGGAATGTTGGCGGTTCAAAACCGCACATTCCGGTCCAGTCGGCCGTCTGGCCGGAGGCCGGTTGGCCGCGCAATCGCCGGTCGGAAAGCTTGCGGACGCGTGAAACAGAGAAGCTCTGTTTCATGCGTCCCAGGTGAGTCGCGGCTCACAAAACAAATGCTAAGGGTCCATGTGAAGGGAGTGGTCCACGGGTCCATGGCATTTATTCACGGTCAGCAACCACACAAAATGGGAAAAGTCAACTTGATACAAATGGGTTAGCCCATTTGATCATAAGTTAGTCTATTTGGTTCTAAACCAAATTTGCAGCCCATTTGAATGAATTTTTGACCCGAAAAAATTCCACATGAGTCTAACTCATAGGAGATTCAATTGGGTCTAGTTTCGGCTCAATCCAAGTCCGACTTAGATCAGAACAAATACGAAATTAAATCCCAATTAAATCATGATCGAGCCCAATTACACTAATTTAGACCCAATCAAATCCAATCTCAACAATTGAGTCCTGATCAAGTTCAATTATATTAATTAAAACTTGATTGACCCGAAATACAGACTTAATTAGTTGTTCATCCATGAAATTTAGCATGTACCTCATGTTCAGTGCTAGCTGAACATAGACAGAGCCAAATTCCAAATGACCCATAATTTAATTCTTAATTAAATTGGGTCAAGACCTTCCTACTCAGCTTGACTAATGTGCGTGACTCCGATAGGTTCGAACACTAAGCCGGTAGTATATGGACTACTCCATGCACTAATCGAGGTGACCATCTAGCAATGATACCCGACGTCCGGATAGGTCAAATATGCAAAGCAACATTCAAGAACCTAGACGTATGGTTGTTGCATAATTCATCCCTATGACCTTCGATGCTCAAGATGACCTCAGAGTGGACTGTCGAACTCTGGGTCCGGTCATTCATAGTATATTTCAATTAATCAAATCAAGTGACTTATCACTTGGTTTACCCTTGCCAAGGTTTTACTGAATTGAAATACAGTGAGACATCAACTCCTAAAATCTGAAGCGGTCAATCCCATCTTGACTCATACACAGACTTCGCGAGTACTTGACTGCACCCAGCATCCTTCCGATCCCTGAATTAGAAATTCAGGTCATCCAGTGCCTAAGTACAGTGAGTTGCTTGCAAGTCACCGTGACAATCTCAGGTCTAAGGGGTACTTATGCCCATACGTTTTACGAGCTAACTCTCGACAGTGGAGTGCTACGCAGGTGAGTCACTATTCAGTGACGATGTACTCCTACATCTCACCTGTATGCCATACAGTGTCTCCACACTCCTTGGTTTAAGAGGACAACCAACTAAATGGCACACAACGACCTATACTTGACATAGCTATCGTCCAATTGACAGCTCGTCATTTGGTCGCGAACTGGTTTAAGGACTAAATGATAAAACCTCTTTTATCCACTAAATTAGTCCTAAGGACTTCATCACAATACACAGGAGTTCAATTTAAAGATGCAACACTTGTGATGAATAGAAAATTGCCAGAATAAATTTTTATTCATTTTAATAAAATATATACATAATTCAATTTCTTACAACTAATAAATTGGCTTTGGGACACAATTCCCAACACTATTGTCATATCCTATATTGAGTCATCTAGTTAAAAAAATATATATGTTGGATGAATGCTTTGTATCTTAAAGAAACTAATGACCTTCCTTCAAGAAAGAAAAATGAGAAATTTCAACTTGAAGGATATCTTCATGTAAGATACACTAAACATTCACATGCAAACAAGAGAGAGGATCTTCTTCAGCCAAAAGTTCACACATAAGAAATCTAGTTTGGCTTGAAGAACATATAATGAATAGGTAATTTAGATACCTTTCTCACAAATTAGTTGAGCAAAGTCAGTAACTTAAATCTTATTATGGCATGATTAAATTCTTTAATTATTAATTTTTGATATCATGTCTATATGTGTATTGACTGACTTATACTTTTAGAAATTATTTCATGGTTTGCCCAAACTAAAATATATCTTTGCCTATGTCATAACCATGAAATACACAAGTATATGCTTAAAATGTTGATGTAAAATAACTTGTGAGAAGTTATGAATCCTTGAGCATAATGAAAATGTTGTTTGCATGATATACATCTATATGATACGTAAGATTAATTCTCTATTCTGCTCTCTCATGAAAATTACTTGAGAATAACAAAAAGAGAGAGAGATAAAGAAAAGAAAATGGATATTATTCAAGAGAAGTAAAATCCAAGTAGAGGAAAACACTTCAACCTTAAGGAAAAACAAAACAAACTTAATATATTCGACACATTTGTGAGACTTGTGTGAGCATTCTTTTGGAAGGAATAAAATCCATAATTAATTACACTTAAACAGGGAGGTTTTGAAGTAAACATTTTAACCTTTCTATATTGCTCATCATAGGGATGGTGCCAATGGGGAGGCTAGTGGTAGTACCCGGCACTATTTGACCCAACTATTCGGTGTAGGGCATATTAGGGACGGCACAAGAGGGAGGCTAGTGGTAGTACCTCGTGCCCCTTCCCAACTCCACCGGATAGGGAGCAAATAGAGTATAGAGCATAAGAAAGTAAACATGAAAGACAAAGTTAATGAAAGTATATAAGAAGAATCAAGTCAAATTTTTTTTTAATCACTTGAAAACACAATTTAGGAATGAAATCAATGCAAGAGTATATTTAAATAGGGGGAGTTTTATTTGAAAAGAATTGATTTTGATCATTGACATGCTTGTTATTTTAATACATGGCTTAACACATAATATATTTTGCATATGGTATGATGTCTTGATTTATGGGTTCTCAATGTTTTACAATGCTTCATGCTTGGATAATTTGATTGAATATTTGGAATACTATATAATTTTTTTTTGTATTATTAAAAAGAAATTTCAGATTTGTCATTCACAATCATCGTTAAAATATGAAAGGTGAATAAATTTGTAAAAAGGAGAAGAGAAGGATATTTCTATTTAGGCAAAATGAATTAAGTTTGTTCTATCCTTCAACTTTCTTAACCTTGGTATATAATGTGCTAAACATAAATACAAATATTCTGAATATCCTCTTATATGTGTGAAATATGTGTCTTCAATCATAATGATTTAAGATGAGCTACAATGTGGAAGATCCATATCTCATATTATGACTTAGAAAGCTTCTATTGAAAATCCTATGTAATTCAGAATCTGATTTTGTATAAAAGCTTAAACTAAATGTGATTTTTAAATAAAGTCTTACTTTAAGAAAAACAGAATTAATTTTGATGCCTTTGGTGATTGCTCCGATACGCATCCGAAACATATCATTTCTTATCTTCAAAGTATACTAATATTGGTTCAAATGATGTGTCTTTCAATGATCTTGATTACAAACAAAAATTTCTAAATATATGATCTTATTTTGATATTAAAAAGATTTATTGTGTTTCATGAATACATTGGTGAAAAACTGTGATTAAGAAATTGAGTTCTATAAATATATTGTCACGACCCCCGCCCCGTTCCCGGCGGGCCGCCGCGACGGTCCTAGGGTGCGGGTAGGCATAAGGCCACCAGCCACCGCGTAGAACCCTACTACCTATCAATCATCAATAGATCTTGAAAAAATTTGGCATGATACATGCACAAAATGATCACTTTTCCTATAGTGACCTGTCAGGATTATCTCAATACATACAACACACTACCTGTCAGAGCATTAATCACATAATCTGTCACATAATAAACCTGGACAATATATAGCAATACATTATCACAGGCACACAACTGATCTGCACACATATATATATACCTGCTTCCCAATCCATCCATGGTCAAACCCATATCCACAACAGGATCTATGACTGTAACTATGCACCATATACAATAGAAGGTTTATAATACACCAAAAGGTATAAACCTCTATCTACATTATACTATACTATACTATGGAGCGGCACAGCTAACAGGCAATCTCTAACCCTGCTCTTCTCTATACAATACCTGCCCTGCAATCAAAAACACCAAACTGGGAGTGAGTATATAAATACTCAGTGAGTGGAGTAGAGAGTACTATGCACATGAGACAGAATATAATCATGGCTCGAGATGAAATCTCAAGATCAATAACAAGATGAACATGAACTCAACATAAAGAATATGGAGTAAATCATCAATATCACCACAATCACAATCAACTCATCTGAAGCATATATGGAATAATCGAGTAAACATATATACTACTCATGAATATATTCAACAGATCATAATGCTGGAATATACAAATCAGGTGTCAATATGCTGAATCATCAACAAGACAGCTATTGGAAGGTGGGTTTTACGCCCCAGGCGAACCAGCAACAACTCCCTACTGTCACATGCATATGCAGGATAAGACACCATACCAATAATATAAATGCTAGATAGCTATCGGGAGGTGGGTTTTACGCCCCAGGCGAACCAGCAACAACTCCCCAGTATCACATGCATATGCAGAATAAGATACCATACTGATAATATAAATGCAAGCCAGTATCCAGAACAGAAATCCATCTCACATCTATATACTAAACGGCACCTCGCGGGAATTCTACATCCGCGGAAAGCCATACTGCACCTCGCGGGGTCTTACTATGCCCGGCGGCAAGCAGAATATAAGTCGTAGGACTGGCCAATCCTACGCCTAGGGCCGTGTCTCCCCTAGGAAGGGACTGGGCTCCGCCCACCCAGAAGGCTACTATGTGCACAAAGGCCGATGTTCAACCCCATCGACTATAGGTGTCCTGCAGATACTGTCAAGCCATGCATGAATGCCATAATGCACCCTCCCAATACTCTACTAAAAGGAGCATAATTAAGACTACCACTCACTCGACTCCGACCCAATCATAAACTAACATCAGGTTTGGGAGTGAGGGGTCAAGGGTGTGCAATGCAACTCAATATACCACTGAAATGGGCTCTACAAATCTTTGAAATAGAGGAAATGAAATCAATTTACAAAAGAAGTCATTTCACAATTCAAATCCAATTTAATTACTCATAAAGGAGTATAATCAAGGCTACCACTTACAAGTCTTTGAAATAGAGGAAATGAAATCAATTTACAAAAGAAGTCATTTCACAATTCAGATCCAATTTAATTACTCATAAAGGAGTATAATCAAGGCTACCACTTACAAGTCTTTGAAATAGAGGAAATGAAATCAATTTACAAAAGAAGTCATTTCACAATTCAGATCCAATTTAATTACTCATAAAGGAGTATAATCAAGGCCACCACTTACAAGTCTTTGAAATAGAGGAAATGAAATCAATTTACAAAAGAAATCATTTCACAATTTAGATCCAATTTGATTACTCATCAACTCCTCATAATTCCTCTCAATGTTTCCTCAAATGCATGTACAGAATAATCAAGCATGGAGAATCAAGATTATAGAGGAATCTACTACAACATCAATCAATATGCTCAAGTGGAATCAATTCACACTTAGCGACATTCATGAAAATGAATTAAGGAAGCTCATGGTGCAAAGTACATGACTCCCACTCACCTGCCAATCCGGCACGGCCTCGATACGCCTCTAGAATTTTACAGTAGGCAGCAGGGGACTTCTTCCTCTTGTTCCCTAGCTTCTTGCCCAATTGTGACATGCATTTACAATATATTTAGTTTTGTATCAAGGGCTATAATCTACGTGCCAATTATAATATAGGGAACTTTAATTGATTCAACTCCTCCGTTCCCTAAATCTTTTCTTTTCTTTCTCTTTTTCTTTTTCTATTAATTAACTCATCATTTATGTGTATTAGGGACTCCCTTGCACGAGTACAAGGTCTCTTTTAGCTTGATCTAGGCTTAATACCCTATTATAGCATGAAATCCCCTATTTTCCACCCGGATGAACAGTAACCCGGACCGACAGCCGGTTACTTCATCCCGGGTTTGATCCACTTTCCAGACTCCAAATTTGATGAAATTTTTACCTAACATTCTACACTCATAGGGATTCCAAAAAGGTAACATGCATCACTATCGGAGGCCGTTTGACCCCCTAAATAATTTGCCAAAGTTGGGACTTTGACACGATTTTTCCGTAGTGCCGGAAAAATTTGTCGAAATCCGATTCTTCCCCTTTTAACACCCTTTACAACTATCATCTACCCTTTCTATAGCATAAATTCTTTAGAATACTAGGTAGGAATGGGTATTTACCTTTTTCTTCTTGTAAAACTTGGGTCCTTGCGTAGAAGGGAAGGAGATCTACACTTTTTCCTTCAGCTGGCAGCGCAACCGGAGCTTCCTTGCACCTCGAATCCCCTCCCTCTTTCTTCTTCTTCTTCTTCTTCTTCTTCTTCTTCTCTTTTTCCCTCTCTCTGTTTCCACGCCTGAGACCTCCTCTCCCTCTCTGTCTCAATTTCCTCTTCTCAGCCAACCCACCGCCAGACAACCCCCATTTAAGTCAAATCAAACAAAATCAAATCCCCATTTTGCCCTTGCCACTTCGATATTTTTGCAATTATGCCATTATCTTTTGATTCCTTCCCATTTTGCCCCTAATACTTCAACACATCTACTATTATGCCATTAACTTTTGATTCCTTCCAATTTTACCCCTTATATCAATTTTAAAGGACTATTCTATCCCTTTTTATATAAAAAAAATTTTTTGGGGTTATTACATCCTCCCCCCCTTATATAAAATTCGTCCTCGAATTTAAAAGGGTAAATTATCTGATTACTCAAAGAGGTGAGGGTATTTGCTCTTCATACTTTGCTCCGACTCTCAAGTGCATTCTTCAACATTGTGCCGGTGCCATTAGACCTTTACCATACATATTTCCTTATTTCTCAGCTTCCTGATCTGAGTATCAAGAATAGCGACAGGAAGTTCTTCATAAGAAAGATCTTCTTCTACTGTAACTTCCTGCACTGATAGCACATGAGATGGATCCGGCACATACTTCCGGAGCATAGATATGTGGAATACTGGATGCACATGGCTGAGGTTTGGAGGCAGTGCTAATCTGTAAGATACATTGCCAACTTTATCTAATATCTCAAAGGGGCCAATGTATCTGGGACTAAGCTTGCCCCTCTTTCCAAACCTCATTACCCCTTTCATAGGAGAGATCTTTAGGAACACATGATTTCCCGTGCCAAACTGCACATCTCTCCTTCTGACATCTGCGTAGCTCTTCTGCCTACTAAACACTGTCCTCAACCTTTCTTGTATCACAAACACTTTTTCTGATCAGTGCATCTACCACAACATTAGCTTTTCTCGGATGTGAGTAGAGCAGCAATACTACCAGAAGTTTTTCAACACGGTGTATCTACCTCAACATTAGCTTTTTCCGGAGAGTAGTGTATAGACAAGGCATGATTTTTATCAATTCCAATCATCTTTCCTGTCTCATATTGAGTAGCTTCTAGGTAAGAAGGTATTTTAAACTCTTATGATCAGTATACACCTTACAAGATTCATTAATACAGGGCCGAAGATATTCGTTCTGTATTGTTACCTTGTCCAATCCTTGATAACCAATACATAACCTCAAACTTCCATCTTCCTTCTTTACAAACAATACTAGAGTTCCCTAAGATGACACACTAAGTCGAATGAAGCCTTTATCAAGCGATTCTTGCAACTTTTCCTTTAATTCTTTTATTTCAGTTGAAGCCATTCTATAGGGGGTTTTTGAAGATTGGTATGGTATTGGGAATCAAATCAATTGCAAATTCAATCTTTCTCTCTGGTGGCAAACCAGGAAGATCTTCTGAAAAAAAAACATCAGGGTGTTCATTCATTACTGGAATATCCTCTAATTTGGTCTCCTTTCAGGTATCCATTACACAGACTAAATAAGTCTTATACTCCTTTTCTAATGCCTTCCTAGCTTTCAGGGCAGAAATTAATGTTATGATGAATTACATTACACGGGTGCATCGCTTTGAAAGAAGAACCCTGGTTCTTCAGGTATCCAGAATATCACTCTTTTACTGTAGCAGTCAATATGAGTGTGGTACTGAGACCTCCAAGCTATTCCCAAAATGATGTCAAAATCTTGCATGTCAAGTTATATAAGATTTGTCACTAACTCTCCTACCCCTATTTGAATTATGCAATTCTTGCACTAATGTCAACAATTACTGTTTTCTATAGGGGTGTAGGAACACACAGTGATTCTTCTAGTTCCTCAAGTATGCAGTGTAGTTATCTAGATAAACTAACTGAAATAAAGGAATGCATAGTGCCAGAATCGAACAAAATAGAGGGATCAATCAAGCTGACTGGTAATATACCTGTTACCACCCGGTCATTGGCACTAGCATCTTGGTAGGTCAGTGTAAAACTCGAGCATTACTTCTTGGCCTCTGTTCACCAGGTACAGGAGGTCTGAGCTCATTCCTCCTCTTGTATGGGCAATCACGTGCCAGGTGTCCAGTCCGCCCACAACTATAACATGCCCTCGCTCTCCTCATATAGGGCCCACTATGGGATCTGCTAGAGTAAGTGCGGGCTTTGGGATCTGCTATGGTGATATTGATGATTCCACTATGGGATCTGCTAGAGTAATTGCGGACCCTGGGCTTCTCTTGAATTGGAGTGCCCCTGAAATCCCATGGCCTGCCACTCTGACTTCTGTCTGATCTGGATCTCATCAGGTCAGCCCTTTCTCTATCAGATCTTTTCAATTCAGCCTCTACTCTCAAGGCTCTGTCCAAAATATCCATATAGCTGGTAATTAACTGTGAAGATGTCCGGGATCTGATCTCATGTCTAAGCCCTTGTTCGAACCGGTTGGCTCTACTCATATCATCCTCCATGAACTGGGGGCAGAATCGACCCAGCTCATCGAACCTATTGACGTAATCCGAAACAGTCATATGCTCGGACTGAGTCAGCGATAAAAACTCATTCTGCTTCATTTGCCTAACTGAGTCCGAAAAGTACTTAGCATAAAATATTCTCTTAAAGTCTCCCCAGGCCGTTCCGTTGACCTCATATGCTGTCTCCATAGCAGTCCACCAAGAGTCAGCACTCCCCCTTAGCATAGAGATAGCTAATTTGACTTTTACCTCCTCGGGAAATTGGAGTAACTCATACATCTTCTCCAGTTCCCGGATCCAGGCCTCAGCTATCATGGGATCGGACCCACCATTAAACATCGGTGGATTCAGCCTACGGAACCTCTCGTAATAGGATTCTATCGGCTGTACAGGTTGGGCAGCTAACTGCATCTGCTACTGTTGCTCAAGCAGTTGTGCTATTAACTGGTACACTCCTGCTAAATCTGCCTGGGTTGCTATGGAGTGTGGAGTAGTTTGTGAAATTGATTGGCTATCAGGGTCCGGAGAAGGTGCCCTTATTTCTCTTTCATCCTCCATATTGCTTACGGCTACCTAGCAGTCAAGAATTTATGATGAGTTTACATAAATTATCTCTTAACATAGTAAAATAGCAAAAACCATCAAAGAGATCACATAGTCATATCATAATAAATCTGAGAATCTACAATATTCACCTTCTCTTATTAACACAAATCTTCATTATTGAAAAATCTAGTCTCCCATCACAGTCAATATTTTTGACCAATTTAAATTGATTCGATCCACTATACTTTCGCTACACAACTCTGATCAATATCCTCCGAATTTATTAATTGACTTTCTGTCAAAATATAAATCTTGATTGTAAACTGAATGATATACAATTTTGTCTCAAGTAGAGCCAAAAAGAACTCTTAAGTCTCATCCCCAAATATATTTTACAGAATTGTATATGACTCATAAAATAACATATAGAAAAACCCTATGCTCCATAGTATAATCCTATACTTAATCCTGACTCACCCTATTGCTCTGACAGGACTCTTCTTAACCTTTGCTCTGATACCACTTCTTTGTCACGACCCCCGCCCCATTTCCGGCGGGCCGCCGCGACGGTCCTAGGGTGCGGGTAGGCATAAGGCCACCAGCCACCGCGTAGAACCCTACTACCTATCAATCATCAATAGATCTTGAAAAAATTTGGCATGATACATGCACAAAATGATCACTTTTCCTATAGTGACCTGTCAGGATTATCTCAATACATACAACACACTACCTGTCAGAGCATTAATCACATAATCTGTCACATAATAAACCTGGACAATATATAGCAATACATTATCACAGGCACACAACTGATCTGCACACATATATATATACCTGCTTCCCAATCCATCCATGGTCAAACCCATATCCACAACAGGATCTATGACTGTAACTATGCACCATATACAATAGAAGGTTTATAATACACCAAAAGGTATAAACCTCTATCTACATTATACTATACTATACTATGGAGCGGCACAGCTAACAGGCAATCTCTAACCCTGCTCTTCTCTATACAATACCTGCCCTGCAATCAAAAACACCAAACTGGGGAGTGAGTATATAAATACTCAGGAGTAGAGAGTACTATGCATATGAGACAGAATATAATCATGGCTCGAGATGAAATCTCAAGATCAATAACAAGATGAACATGAACTCAACATAAAGAATATGGAGTAAATCATCAATATCACCACAATCACAATCAACTCATCTGAAGCATATATGGAATAATCGAGTAAACATATATACTACTCATGAATATATTCAACAGATCATAATGCTGGAATATACAAATCAGGTGTCAATATGCTGAATCATCAACAAGACAGCTATTGGAAGGTGGGTTTTACGCCCCAGGCGAACCAGCAACAACTCCCTACTGTCACATGCATATGCAGGATAAGACACCATACCAATAATATAAATGCTAGATAGCTATCGGGAGGTGGGTTTTACGCCCCAGGCGAACCAGCAACAACTCCCCAGTATCACATGCATATGCAGAATAAGATACCATACTGATAATATAAATGCAAGCCAGTATCCAGAACAGAAATCCATCTCACATCTATATACTAAACGGCACCTCGCGGGAATTCTACATCCGCGGAAAGCCATACTGCACCTCGCGGGGTCTTACTATGCCCGGCGGCAAGCAGAATATAAGTCGTAGGACTGGCCAATCCTACGCCTAGGGCCGTGTCTCCCCTAGGAAGGGACTGGGCTCCGCCCACCCAGAAGGCTACTATGTGCACAAAGGCCGATGTTCAACCCCATCGACTATAGGTGTCCTGCAGATACTGTCAAGCCATGCATGAATGCCATAATGCACCCTCCCAATACTCTACTAAAAGGAGCATAATTAAGACTACCACTCACTCGACTCCGACCCAATCATAAACTAACATCAGGTTTGGGAGTGAGGGGTCAAGGGTGTGCAATGCAACTCAATATACCACTGAAATGGGCTCTACAAATCTTTGAAATAGAGGAAATGAAATCAATTTACAAAAGAAGTCATTTCACAATTCAAATCCAATTTAATTACTCATAAAGGAGTATAATCAAGGCTACCACTTACAAGTCTTTGAAATAGAGGAAATGAAATCAATTTACAAAAGAAGTCATTTCACAATTCAGATCCAATTTAATTACTCATAAAGGAGTATAATCAAGGCTACCACTTACAAGTCTTTGAAATAGAGGAAATGAAATCAATTTACAAAAGAAGTCATTTCACAATTCAGATCCAATTTAATTACTCATAAAGGAGTATAATCAAGGCCACCACTTACAAGTCTTTGAAATAGAGGAAATGAAATCAATTTACAAAAGAAATCATTTCACAATTCAGATCCAATTTGATTACTCATCAACCCCTCGTAATTCCTCTCAATGTTTCCTCAAATGCATGTACAGAATAATCAAGCATGGAGAATCAAGATTATAGAGGAATCTACTACAACATCAATCAATATGCTCAAGTGGAATCAATTCACACTTAGCGACATTCATGAAAATGAATTAAGGAAGCTCATGGTGCAAAGTACATGACTCCCACTCACCTGCCAATCCGGCACGGCCTCGATACGCCTCTAGAATTTTACAGTAGGCAGCAGGGGACTTCTTCCTCTTGTTCCCTAGCTTCTTGCCCAACTGTGACATGCATTTACAATATATTTAGTTTTGTATCAAGGGCTATAATCTACGTGCCAATTATAATATAGGGAACTTTAATTGATTCAACTCCCCCGTTCCCTAAATCTTTTCTTTTCTTTCTCTTTTTCTTTTTCTATTAATTAACTCATCATTTATGTGTATTAGGGACTCCCTTGCACGAGTACAAGGTCTCTTTTAGCTTGATCTAGGCTTAATACCCTATTATAGCATGAAATCCCCTATTTTCCACCCGGATGAACAGTAACCCGGACCGACAGCCGGTTACTTCATCCCGGGTTTGATCCACTTCCAGACTCCAAATTTGATGAAATTTTTACCTAACATTCTACACTCATAGGGGATTCCAAAAAGGTAACATGCATCACTATCGGAGGCCGTTTGACCCCCTAAATAATTTGCCAAAGTTGGAACTTTGACACGATTTTTCCGTAGTGCCGGAAAAATTTGTCGAAATCCGATTCTTCCCCTTTTAACATCCTTTACAACTATCATCTACCCTTTCTATAGCATAAATTCTTTAGAATACTAGGTAGGGATGGGTATTTACCTTTTTCTTCTTGTAAAACTTGGGTCCTTGCGTAGAAGGGAAGGAGATCTACACTTTTTCCTTCAGCTGGCAGCGCAACCGGAGCTTCCTTGCACCTCGAATCCCCTCCCTCTTTCTTCTTCTTCTTCTTCTTTTTCTTCTTCTTCTCTTTTTCCCTCTCTCTGTTTCCACGCCTGAGACCTCCTCTCCCTCTCTGTCTCAATTTCCTCTTCTCAGCCAACCCACCGCCAGACAACCCCCATTTAAGTCAAATCAAACAAAACCAAATCTCCATTTTGCCCTTGCCACTTCGATATTTTGGCAATTATGCCATTATCTTTTGATTCCTTCCCATTTTGCCCCTAACACTTCAACACATCTACTATTATGCCATTAACTTTTGATTCCTTCCAATTTTACCCCTTATATCAATTTTAAAGGACTATTCTATCCCTTTTTATATAAAAAAAAATTTTGGGGTTATTACATATATATACCTCAATGATCATCTATATATTTTTCTCTCCTACATTCTTAAAGATTTCCATCAGAATATCAATAGAGTGAATGATCTTAAAACTAGAAATATTTCAGTTCACTCAAATGACTCTAAAAGAAAGAAAATATAAATGCTTTTGAAAGAAATTGAGCTTCAATTGAATCATTTTCTGATTAATACTTTTATACATTTTCTCTAAGATTAGGAGAAAGCATAACTTGTTCTTAAAGGATTAGAAAGAGTGATTACTATAAATTCTGAATAATTCTAGATCACTCTACATTCTTGATATTACAGAATTTCAGTGTTAATCACGTTTATCACTAAAATCTGAAATTCAACAATTTAAAATGATTAAAGAAGAATGCATCTTTTGAGGGGGAGATTTAGATATTCAGTATCCTATCCCAAAGACACTTTATTTTGATGCATACCTTGATTTTTATGGATTGATTTTGATGAACCTCCTTATATTACAATACTTGCTTTAATTATAAGTTTATACCTTGAGATGAGTTCTATAAAGGTTGTCTTGTCTCAAACCTTGAGTCTTATGAAAATAAGCTGAAATATATTTTTGAGATTGACAATCTTATTGAACATTATCTTAGGATTCTAAACTCTTAAATGGAATGATCAATTGAGGGGGAGAAAGAAAATTTCAGAAGGAGAGGTCTTATTGGCCTTAATTGCATAAATCTATAGCTAAAGGAGAGAGAAAGAATACTAAATGAAAAGTAATCCTAATACTCTCCAATATGTATCATCTGAAACTTAAATCTGAAAATCTTTATGATACACCTTGAGGCGTGTTATTTGATTAGTATATCTTATGCATCACTCATGAACCAAATTACAAATCTTGAGAGCCTCTAATTTAATGAAACAGGGGGAGAACAATGTATTAAATTTTCTTGAGTATCTCTTAGAAAATCTATTTTGAAATTCACTAATAAGTCCTAATTGGCTTGCTCCTTAGAACTTCAATTTTGTGCCAATTCCCATTTTTATGTATCAAATTGTGCTTATTTTCTAAAGAAATAAAAGAAAGTCTTTAAATGAGCTCTAAGATGTATCAAAAATTGCATGTTTTGGTATTTGTGCCCCAATGCTCTTATTATCATAAAAGAACTTTGAAGTCATTAAGAATTAATGATCCAACATGATGATATATTTTTCAAGTATATAAGTTTTGATCTTATACTCTGAAAATTAATTAAATTGCTCTCATATTGATAAAATACTTAATAGTTTGGGAAAAAGGTCTTAAATGAACAAGCTTTCATACTTAGTGAAGAGAGGTTAGATTTCCACTCATATTTTTTCTTGAATATCATTTGTGGTACTTCTTGAATTAACCTAAGGAAGATTCCACCTACACTTGATTAGAAAACTATCTGTGGTATCAAATTAAAAAACCTCTTGAATTCACACTCGATGTGTTCTGCTCTGATCTTTGTACTTAATGTTTCACTATCTTTTTGATGTTGTCAAAAAGGGGGAGAAATATCTAAGTATATGCTATATACTCAGAATGCTTTATTACTTTGAAGTGAATACAAATCAGCTTAAAATTTAAATATGTTGATTGTGTTAAGCTGATTAAATCTAAAGCATTATCATGAAGTATGTTTTTTAAATATATATGTTTTCTACTTCATGCAACTTAGCTATGTATTACTTCTAGAAATCAATATTTTTTATATTGCATATACTCCAAGTTTTGTCATCATCAAAAAGGGGGAGATTGATGACCCAAAGATTGATTCATAGATTGATTTTGATGATCACAAAACCTTGAAGTATAGATACTAATGTTTATGTTGCAAGGAGAAAGATATTTATTTTGCAAGGAACATAGCAAGTTGGAAGAACACAAGAAGGCCTCCAAAGCTCTCAAGTTGAAAGAAAGCTACAATTTATTGGTCCAAAGTTTAAAGTTCAAAGGATTCAAATTGGAGGAGTAAAATCAAAGGAAAAATTCAAAAGAACAGTCTTCGAGTCGACTCCAGTGGAATTCGAGTCGACTCCGGAGAAGTATGAGTCGACTCCTAGGAGTCACAGGCAGAAAAGTCAGAGAGTAGTTTTCGGGTCTGAGATTCGAGTCGACTCCAGTGGCACGCGAGTCGACTCCAATGGTTGGCAAGTCGACTCCAAAGAAAGCATGAGTCGACTCTAAGCGGAACACAAAGAAAAAGTCAGAGAGCATTTTTATGGACTCTGAGATTCGAGTCGACTCCCGCAATACGCGAGTCGACTCCAAGACACCGCGACCCCAAGCTAGACAGAAAACCAAGTTACTGCCTCTGAGATTCGAGTCGACTCCCAGACAGCTCGAGTCGACTCCAAGATAGCTTCACGTCAAAAGGCAGAAGACCAACTTTCGGAAACTGAGAGCCGAGTCGACTCCGAGGAAGTTCGAGTCGACTCCAAGACTGGACGAGCCAAAAGACAGAGGATCGGGAGTTCGGGCTCTGAGATTCGAGTCGACTCCCAGGACAGTCGAGTCGACTCGAGTGGATCAAATTCAAAATTGGATCCACGGACTTCAGTGGATGAGCCGACTCCGAAAATGCCAAGTCAGCTCCAGATGTTGGCGAGTCGACTCCGGGTTAAGTCGAGTCGACTCCCAGTCAAGGCATGCACTTTAATTCAAATTTGGAACAGTGACCTAGTCGTCTCCAGTAAAGCACAAGCCGACTCCTGCAACAGGCGAGTCGACTCCTGATCGCGCGAGTCGACTCCGATCCCAACGGTAATATTGTCAGGAAGTGCAGACTGTGTCCAACGGCTCTATTTTTGTCTCTAATGGCTATATTCTTGTTTCCACGCCATCTAAAGCTATAAAAACAAGAAGAGAGCTAGGGGAGAACTCATGGAAGTGGGAGAGATCATCTAGGAAAGAGATCTCAAAGAGATTACAAAGGAAATCTCCCATAAGCACAAAAGGGCCATCCAAAACGAAATAGAGAGAAGAAGAGCATCCAAGTGAATCCGAAAGCTTCCTCTCCATCCGTGTGCTGCCTCAGTGATCCTCTACCTCGTGCCAAATCAGAAGAGGGTCAAGTAAAGAAGAAGCCGAGCTCCTCCATCTTCAAAACTCGTTTGAGGGCTTCTCTTTACTCTATTTGTTTATATTGTCATATTTGCTTGTTTAAGAAGCTTTGTTTTGTTTTATACTTTGTTTTAATATCTTGTAACTTGATTCAATCAAGGGATTGAATCGAGGGGTTAAGGTTTGTTGGTGAGCCAAAGGGAAAACCAACTGTATAAGGTTTGTTGGTGAGCCAAAGGAAAAACCAACTGTGTTAGGTTTGTTGGTGAGCCGAGGGTAAAACCAACGAGTAGGGTTCGATTGTGATCCCGGGAAAACAATCGGAGTGGTTCTAGTCGGTGAGCCTGGGAAAACCGACCGAGTTCGTTGTGCGCTCGTAAAACAACAAGTTGGGTTGTGAGCTTGTAAAACAACCGGCTGTAATCGGTAGGATTATAGTGAAATTCCCAAGAGGTCTTGGGGAGTGGATGTAGGTGCTGGGGTGCACCGAACCACTATATGTCCTTTATGTTTGTAATGCCTCTAGTTATTGTCTAACTAACACACTTACTTACTTAGATAAATTGCTTGCTTAATTCTTATCTGCACATCCTTTAGTTGCAAGCATATTTAATCAAGTCGAAGTCTATACATCAAACCCTTGCTAAGTTTAACTTTCACTGTGCATCTATACAACTTAACATAGTTAATCAAAAAGTTTTAGAAGTAGCATAAAAGTTTTGAAAGACCCAATTCACCCCCCCTCTTGGGTTGTATCTACTGGGCAACATTAGTTCATAAGTATGAATTATTTAAGATGGATTCTAATGAAACAATCACTTGCATGTTCACTAGATTTACTGACATTGTCAATGGCCTAAAAAGCCTTGGCAAAAATTATACTAACAGTGAGCTTGTCAGAAAGATTCTTCGTTCTCTACCAAGGTCATGGAAAGCCAAGGTGACGGCAATCCAAGAAGCCAAGGATTTAAACAAGTTGCCACTAGAGGAGCTACTTGGATCCCTCATGACGCATGAGCTAACGATGAAACAACACAATGAAGAAGAGTCCTCTCACAAGAAAAAGGTAATAGCACTTAAATCTGTTTCTACTAACAAAGATTTGTCTTGCAGCAGTAGCAGTGAAGAGGAAGACAATGAGGGAGATGATGATGAGGCTCTCCTTGTAAGAAAATTCCGTAGATTCATCAACCGGAAGAAGTCCTCACATCAAAGGAGAGGCCCCTCAAGTTCCTATCACAAGGATAAAGGTAAGGAAAGGAAAAATGAGGGGATCGGATGTTATGAGTGTAAGAAGCCAGGGCACTTCAGAGCTAAGTGTCCTTTGCTGAAGAAGGGGAGCAAGTACAAGAAAAAGAAAGTCCTCGTCTCCACCCTATCGGACTCCGACACATCATCATCATCATCGGATGAGGAACAAGAAGAAAAGGCTAACCTATGTTTTATGGCTAACGACAATGAGGTAACATCCGGAACACATTTAGACTTTACTTTCGATGAATTATATGATGCCTTCAATGAATTAATGGACGAGTATAAGACAATAAACCTTAAAAACAAAGAATTGAAACTAACTAACCAAACTCACCTCCGTAAGTATGATACATTAGTTAAGGATAAAGATGTTATTATTAAAGAAAATTCAGAACTTAAGACAAGCAACCAAATCTTAATTCAAAAGACTAATACCTTAATTAAAGATAACGAAAGGCTGACCAAAGAAATATTAGAACTTAAAAATAATAAACAAATCTTAAAAGAGAGTCTCACAAAAGACCTAAATGGACTAAAAACAGAAAAACAAAAATTGACACTAGAACTTGAAAAGTACAAGCCTTTTGTAGAAAAATTTACATATAGCTCAGAAAAATTAGAAATGATACTTAATAGTCAACGAGCTGTGTTCAATAGAGCTGGTTTAGGGTACAAACCTAAAAATAAGCAAAAACTCCTTAGTAATTTTTTTGTTAAAGCAGGAGAAAGTAAATCTAAGAAAATAACATGTTTTTGCTGTGGAACATTAGGACATAAAGCAAATGTGTGTGATTATAGAAAAGAAAAAACTAAAAGAAAAATTAAAAGGGTTTGGGTTCCAAAAGAAACTAACATTACTAACCATGAAGGACCCAAGAAAACTTGGGTACCTAAAATTGTATGATTTGCTTGTGTAGGAGTGTCTTGCAGCCAAGGTCGACAAAAATTGTTGGTACTTGGATAGTGGCTGCTCAAGACACATGACGGGTGACAAAGACCAATTCTTCACCCTTGAGGCTAAGAAGAAAGGTGCTGTGACTTTTGGAGACAATAACCAAGGTCACATCATTAGTATAGGTAAAGTACAAATCACCCCTTCAACCTTTATTAATAATGTTCGATATGTTGATGGTCTTAAGCATAATCTACTTAACATTAGTCAATTGTGTGATAGAGGTTTTGATGTTCTGTTCAAACCATCCTTATGCATCATAACCAACTCAAATGACAATAGTTTAGTTTTTAAAGGAATAAGATGTGGGAATATGTATGTAGTAGACCTTGAGGATCTTGCCAAACATAATCCATGTTTAGTTGTTAATGAAACTAAGGATAATGATGCTAGTTGGTTATGGCACCGTAAGTTAGGTCATGCAAGTATGGACACAATATCAAAACTAGTTAAAAGAGATTCCGTGATAGGTTTGCCAAAACTAAAGTTTGAAAAGAATAAAATATGTGAAGCTTGTCAATATGGCAAACAACCAAGGAACTCCTTTAAATCCATAAATTGTGTCTCTACCTCTAGACCTCTAGAACTACTACACATGGATCTATTCGGACCAACTAGAACCACAAGTCTAGGAGAAAATAAATATGGTCTAGTTATTGTATATGACTTTTCTAGATATACTTGGGTCATGTTCTTAGCTTATAAAGATCAAGCATTTTCAGTTTTTAAGAAATTTCATAAGGAAGTAACAAATGCTAGAGATACTTCAGTCATAGCTATTAGAAGTGACCATGGAACCGAATTTGAAAATCATTTATTTGATAAGTTTTGTAGTAAAAAGGGAATAACTCATAATTTTTCTGCACCTAGGACACCACAACAAAATGGAGTTGTAGAAAGGAAAAATAGAACCCTAGAGGAAATGGCTAGAACCATGCTATGTGAAAGTAACCTCCCTAAGTACTTTTGGGGAGAAGCCATTAATACCTCATGTCATATATTAAATAGAGTTTTATTGAGACCCATTATAAAGAAAACACCTTATGAACTTTGGAAAAACAGAAAACCAAAAGTAAACTATTTTCATGTCTTTGGATGTAGGTGTTTTGTTCATAATAATGGGAAAGACAATCTAGGTAAATTTGACTCTAAATCTGATGAAGGTATATTTTTGGGGTATTCTACAACTAGTAAAGCCTATAGAGTTTTCAATAAAAGAACCCTAGTTATAGAAGAATCTATACATGTTGTTTTTGATGATTCTAGTGATATCTCTTCTAGCAAGAGAGTTGATCTTGATGATGATGCTGAAATTCTTGAAGAAAAAATTGATGAGATGACATTACAAGATGATGAACAAAAATTAATTGGAAATGCATCATCAAGCCAAGAGGCTATTGTGGATCATGGGCTGACTAAGGCTTGGAGGTATGCTCATGGGCATCCTAAGGAATTAATTTTAGATGATCCATCTCAACCTGTTAGGACTAGAGCATCTCTTAGGAACTTAAATAACCATCTAGCTTTTGTCTCACATTTTGAACCCAAACACATAGAAGAAGCTGAAAAAGATGTAAATTGGATAAATGCAATGCAAGAAGAACTAAACCAATTTACTAGAAACAAGGTATGGAACCTAGTTGAACGACCCTCAGAATATTCAATTATAGGTACCAAATGGATATATAAAAATAAACTTGATGAAAATGGAATTGTAATTAGGAATAAGGCTAGACTAGTAGCAAAGGGGTATAATCAAGAAGAAGGTATAGATTTTGATGAAACCTTTGCTCCTGTAGCTAGACTTGAGGCAATTGTTAGATGTATGCCCTAGAAGCCAATCTGGCTGACACATTATTAATTCCAGGAACATAATTTCGTACTTGACTATTTATTATAGAATAAATAAAAGGCATCTTTTCATTCATATTATTTATGTGTCTATGAATCGTCCAAAAAATTAATAAGATGATGATGCATATTCTCAAGAGTTGAGAATTTGAGCCATATATCATTGGTGATTAATTTCTAAATGCTCCTGATCAATGGATCATCACGAGGACGGTGAACGATCCGATCAGTGCACAGATCACTTTTCTTCTGGATGGACGAGACTTGAGTCCACAGTGTAGGGACACTGAAGTGATAGTGCAGGTGCTTGTTAGAGAACAAGGGTACTCAGCGTGACCAAGACAAGAAGTCACTTGGATGTCTATCCACTCGTCAGTGACTTGCTTGATGTTGCAGTAGTATGACTGGTCCTTTGACCTGCGGTGCTTCAGCTACTCACAGTGAGGTTATTGTAGTTTGACTACACGTATACATGGTCTCTAGTCATATGGGTTCTTGTAGTGTAGATTGGCTGCAGTAAGTTCACTGTAGGAATAGGGTATGCACTTACATGGAATCTATCGACCTTGATAGAAGAGGAGTGATCCTATGTGATTTGTTAGACTGAGTTCTAAGACCTTGGCCAGGGCAGTAATATAAAGTGGAGAAAGAGTTTTCCACTATCGAACTCGAGTCGAATAAATCTTGACATATGACAGACGAAGGAGTTTGACGAGTTATCCATGACCTCCGTCCTGTAGGGATCCATGATAGTAGGACTGTATCACACGATAACTGCACCTAGAGGTTCATCATTCTATTCTACTGGGTAGCCACTACATGCTGCTAGGTATCACTGGTGGATGGTGCGACTCACAGGGATTATCTCGATGATCGATAAACCATAATGAGTAGAGTTGGAATCGTTCCAATCCATTGAAAGGAGTTTTCAATGATATTGTGATAGAGATCATAATATATCTCACTACCAGCCAGAGTAGAACCTATGGGGTCACACACACTAGAAGTAATGACCGATCCGATGGTTGAATCGTGATTAGGAATCACAAGTAATCAATTTATTGATAATAAGTTGAAGAAGGAACAAAGGGAATTGATTAATTGGACTTAAAACAAGAGTCCTACTTGGAGTAGGATTCATAGAGTCCTAATTGGATTAGGACTAGAAATCCTACTTGGACTGGGATTCCTACTTGGACTGGAAATCCTATTTGGAGTAGGACTAGGAGTCCTACTTGGAGTAGGATTCATAGAGTCCTAATTGGATTAGGACAGGAATCCTACTTGGACTGGGATTCCTACTTGGACTGGAAATCCTATTAGGAGTAGGACTAGGATTCCTACTTGGAGTAGGATTCCTATAATCCTAATTAGATTAGGAGTTTTGAATTAAATTTGGATTCCTACTTGGAGTAGGATTTCTAGAGTCCTAATCGGATTAGGACTTCAAATTCAAATTAGAGTCCTAATTGGATTAGGACTAGAATTAAACAAAGCCTAATTGGATTAGGATTTCTTAAGTCCTAATTAATTATCAATTCAATGAATCAAGATGGCTCCTAATTAGATTAGGATTGAAGAGTTCAATTGAGTCATGGTTCATTCAAGTTCTAATTGGATTAGGACTAGCATAGATTGAACCCAATTGATTCATAATTTGGACTAAACCAAATAGGAGCCCTAGATGTTATTTAAGAGGAGGCTTGGGGGCTGACCTAATTCATTTGAGATGCTCTCCTCCTTGCAGCCGTGGCCTCCCTCTCCTCCTTCTCCATCTTCAGCCGCAAGCAAAGGAAAGCAAGGGAAGATTGTTTGGTGGCCTCTTCCTCCTCCTTTCTCCCTTCCAACGCAAGGAAAAGAAAGAAGGCTGCAGCGGCTTTGATCTTCTTCCTCTCTTCATCCTTCTTCTTCCTCCTTTCAAGCACAATCAAGGGTTGATTGAAAGAGAGGAGATCAGCCATCAAAAGTTATCTCTGCAAGGGAGCTAGCACCCCGGGGAGATAGAAAGCTTGGATTGGTCCTCTGCTTCGTGTGGATACCCGTATAGGCCGGGCACTTGAACGGCTTCAAGCGAACCTTCATCCTAAACCACGAACTTCAGTTTGCGGTGATCATCTACCCGCACAAGGTGAAGATCTGATCTTCTAAAGGTTTTAAAAGTTTTTAATCCTTATCTATCTACGAACGGTTTTTGAACAACGTTCATGTGATGAACGGTTGATCCCGCGCATGCCTCTTCCGCTGCATCTGAATTTTTTTGAATTTCAGCGGCATGATCGGAATTTTCTAACAGTGGTATCAGAGCCTAGGCTTCGTAGATTAAGGTAAGGATTAATTATTAATAGGCTTATTAGATCTGAAAATTGAAAGATTATGCATGCTGAAAATTTTCTGCATGCAGATTTTTTCTAGGGTGCTGATTTTTGCATGCTGATTTTTATGTGATAAGATGATGATTCTAATTGCATTGTTAATGAGATTACAAAGTTTGGAATCATGATTAGCATGATCAGCAACCTATGTCATGAGATAATCAATTAGTTTTCAGATCTGAAAATTATAATTGCTGCATGTGGTGATGATCATAGGATTCAAACCCTTTTGGTATTAAATGTAAAGACCTGCGATGTGATCTGCAATGTCATGTAATTTTTCAGATGCTTGCATGCATCTTATTTGATGTTTTGAGAGGCCTGCGTGCCTCCTAAAAGAAGATGTAATTTATTATTATTTTTATTTTACATCTGGTTGTATTTCTGTGATGTGATGTACGTCAACGATCAAGTTAAAGGCAAGGCATGAGATGAACAGGGGTCTAAGCGGTTGATGGCGATTGGATCAAGAGTTGATCAAGGATCGAATCAAGGAGGCTTGGAACCAATTCAAGAGTTGAAGACCAGTTGATCGATTGACGTGCATGTGCTTGTAATACGACCTAACTAGAATCCATGATCATCACCTATTTAAAGTTTAGCTTTAATTATTGCTGCGATTATAACTGCCTGCAATGTGCCGTTTGCATGTGATGTGAATGAGAGTCGGGTAGATAGGTTTACATGTGATGTAGCAAACCCAATTGAGACCTAAATTAAAACCTCCTCAATCAAGTCGAGAGTGAACCAACATGAGCAAGTCATATTAGATTAATTGATCTAATTGGTGTCTAGGAAAGCATGAAAGGTGGTTACTTAATTAGGACCTTACTCTCTGAGTAAGGGGAGCCTCCTACCTGCTTACCTGGCCAATTGTTCGATTACCTCTTATGAAAAGCTCAAGGTTGCAAACACTAAGACCTGATTAACCAATATTAAGTCAATAGGTCTTCCACTGTAGTAGAGCTGCTAAAGCCTTTCTGATGTTGATTTGTCTCGGCTGGATACAGTGGTCAAGTTGCATCGGGGGGCTGGACCTCTCTATAGACATGAGATGTTGTAGGGTAAAGGTGGGGTTGGGCACCAATAACTGTTAGGTGAGGACCCAATGACGACTTTATTTCTACGGTTATACGATGGGTCTGACTTAACTAAGAAATGGGACCAATAACTGTTAGGTGAGGTTTTTATGGCTTAGAGACCAAGTTGCACTGCAACATGCTTGAGAAGCATTGTACAAGAGTTGTACATTCATCAATCTATGTGTCACCAATAACTGTTAGGTGAGGTGGCATGTAAATCGGTGGGACCGCAGTACCCACTAGAAATCCTAGTCGTGTGGGATTTCCGTTTTCCTACCAGGGGAGTGTGAGGAATTCGAAAAAATAGTGGGAGTTACATTTGTTCTAAAAGACCTTAGAATAGATTAGGATCAAGTACAAAAGTCTAACTAGAATCTTTACTCTCTGAGAATTATAAAGTCAGCTTATAGACTCTTAACTCATATCCTATAGAACAACCGTTTGACCAAACCCAATTATAAAGACTGGCTCAGCAAATTTCAAAAATAATTTTGAATTATGAAATTAGGGTATGTGCTAGACCATGGAATCCCCATGTTACCAATCTGTCCGATCACTGATCAGCGTAAGACGCATGCTAAAGTGGACGAACAATGACAATAAGGTTAGGTGCTGCACAATGGCATCCATATCCAATGAATTACATTGCCAGCATGAGAACATAAAGACTGCCAGGAATATATTAAATCACCTGCAAGAGTTGTATGGCGATCAGAGTCGCGCAGCATGTTTTGAAGTGTCCAAGAGGCTCTTCAAGGCAAAAGATGCGCGATGGACAGTCTGTCCATGATCATGGTTTGACCATGATAAAGGACTTAGAGAAGCTTGAGAAGCTTGGCATGACCATGCACAAGGAATTGCAAATGGATTTGATCCCGCAATCCCTTCCAGCTTCATATGAATAGTTTATAGTAAACTACCATATGAACAAGGTTGTATGCACTAAAATAGAATTGTTAAATAAATTGGTAACTAACTTAGGGACCTTGAAGAAGTTCAAGGGGCATCGTTTTCGCTGTCAAGTTGGTTTCTACTTTCAAGAGAGAGTCTATTTGGAAGAAGAAGAAGCCTGCGAAGAAGCAAAAGACTAAGAAAACACCAAGTAAGGAAGTTTCAAGAAAAAGGCCAATTGCAAGGAAAAGTGTTTCCATTGCATCATGGACGGCCATTGGAAGAGGAACTGTCCTACATACATGGGAAGCATAAAGAACATGAAGGGTGACAGACCTTTAGAAGGTTTGTCATATATGCTCAGGATACTTAGGGACTGTTACCTACTGCTAGCAGAAATTTGATTTCTGTATTTTATTTAGCACAGAAAGATTTTTATTTATTTGAAAATTAAATTGATTCAACATGGTTTTAAGATTAACAGTCTCTATCGCATACATATGGATGTATTTGTGAATATATCTGAGCAAACAGTGAATACCATAGGATCTAATGAGATAAATCTAAAGTATTTATGGCACCTCAGGCTTGGCCATATAGGAGAAGACAGAATAAACAAATTGGAGAAACATGAGCTTTTGGGTTCATTGACTTCCGAGTCATATTTGATTTGTAAATTCTGCCTTCAAGGAAAGATGGCCAAATTATCCTTTGTAGGACACAGGGAGGTCCACTGAAATACTTACCCTAGTTCATACTGATGTGTGTGGCCCATTCGATGTGCAGGCTAGGGGTTGTAATTTTTATTTCATTTTACCGATGATTACTCACGGTATGGATATGTGTATGAGACACAAATATGAAACTTTTGAAAGGTTCAAAAAGCTTAGATATGAAGTAGAAAAATAAGCACAAAAAACTCATTAAAGTTCTTCGATCAGATCGAGGAAGTGAATACCTTAATGGAGAGTTCCATGATTATCTCAAGGAGAATGGTATAGTTTCATAATGGACTCCTCCTGGTACACCTCAGTTCAATGGAGTGTCAGAGAGGAGGAATCGGACTCTATTGATATGGTCCAGTCCATGATGAGCTTCACTGATTTATCCTTGTTTCTTTAGATAGATGCCCTATTTTCAGCTATTTACTTGTTGAATAGAGTTCCTTCTAAAAGTCCATTCCTACCGCACCATATGAGATATGACATGGTAAGAAACCAAGATTTGGGGATGTCCGGCCCACGTCAAGAGACTACAGGCAGACAAGTTAGAGGCTTGGACCATAAGTGCTCGAGTTATAGGATATCCTAAAGAATCATTAGGATACAATTTTTACGTCTCAGATGCAAATGGATCTACAAAAGGAAAATAGGTTCGAATGGAGAGGTAGAGACCTATAAAGCAAGGCTTGTGGCGAAAGGGTATAGTCAGCACGAGGGCATTTGTTGCCCAGAGATGGTCACCCAAGAGGGGGGTGAATTGGGTGTTTTAAAAATTTTTGACTAATTAAAAAATAAAACACACGAATATATGCACTAACGTAAAGAAGGAAGAATGAGAAGGGTCAATCGCAAACACAAGGTTTTATAGTGGTTCGGAGCTTCTACTGCTCCTACATCCACTCCCCAAATCACCTTTGGGAATTTCCACTATAATCCACGATTACAGTACGGTAGTTTTGCGAGTTCACTACCCAACTCGTTGTTTTACACCAGGCTCACAACAAACCCAAAAACCCCAATTTCACTTAGGCTTGGGATGCCTTTCCCTTGTTCCAAGTCCCTTGACTGGAACAAGCACCACAATGAAAGAGTTTACAAAAGAAAATAAAAGCTCTAAAAAGCAAATATAACAATTATGAACAATTAAACCCGGAAGAATCGTTTTGCCGTTGGAAGCGTGGGAGATATTGATTCTTCCAATGTGGAGCGCGTAGGATTGAGTGTGAGCTTTGAATCCCAAGTGCACGAAAGTGGTTGAGCTTGAAATCACTTGGGAAGCTTGAAAACACTTGATTTCTTCACTTGAATGCACTCACTCCCTTGAACTTTTCTTTCTTGCTTCTCTCTTGAATGATCTAGCTTTGGGTTGGTTAAGAGTTGTTGAGAAGCACTTAAGAGGTCCCTTTTATAGCCCAAAAAGCAAATATAGCCGTTAGAGACAAAGAAAGAAGGATTTGAAATTCAAACCAAACCTGAAAAGCTGTCAGTCGCGTTCCAGTCGCTCCGGGGACGTCTCCGCTTCAACGGGATACGTCTCGGCTACAAGATTTTACTTTTTCCATTGTCTGGGGTCGACTCGGCACTTTCAGGGGACGTCTCGGCTTGTTTGCACTTTTTGAATGGGGACGACTCCGCTGATCTGGGGACGACTCCGCTTCTTTATCTCCGAAGAACATGTCCTCTGGAATTTCCTGAGAGAGTCGACTCCGCTCCTTCAGGGGACGTCTCGGGTTGTCTGCACTTTATGCATGGGGACGACTCCGCTGTCTCAGGGTCGACTCCGCTTCCTTATTACCAAAAAACTATTCTCTGGAAAACCCTGAGAGAGCCGTCTCCGCTATCTTGGGGACGACTCGGGAAGTCTCCTTTTTACTTGCGGGGACGACTCGGCTTACTGTGGGGACGTCTCGCACATATCTCTTGAAAACTGCCTTTCTGCCGCCACTGAGAGAGTCGACTCCGCTACTGAGAGAGTCAACTCCGCTAACGCGGGGACGACTCGGCAGGTGTCGGGGACGTCTCCAAGTGTGCCGGTTCTTCCTGTTTGTGCCAGAGACATCTCTGAAACTATCCGGAGACGTCTCGGCTGTCCCTGATCTGTTTTCTTTAACTCAAAATATTCTTCAATAAATTCATAAAAATTATGGGAACTTGCCTAGACATTTCTTAACAATATTCTTAATAAAACACATGAATTCCTCAATTAAATTGTTAAGATATAATGGAATTTTACTCTAGTGTTTTGTATTCATCAAAATCTATTAGGGGGTCAACAATCTCCCCCTTTTTGATGATGACAAAACACTGAGTATATGCAAAATTTGAGATTTAAACATATACACAGTATTTGATCAGATGTACAAGTATAATGTTTTGATTAGAGCTAGATACAATGTGCATCACTCAAGGTATTCAATTTTCAGTTCTTTCCTTGTGCATAAGATTGATCTTTATAGTTCTTAAATGATTTTAACATATCAACTGAATTTGAATCAAGTTAAAATGAAGTATTGATGCTGAGGGTAATTGAAAGCTAGATTCTTTTTGACTCCCCCTTTCTTTTCCAGAAGGGCAATTATCTTAAGGTCAATATTCTTCAATTTTATCTTTTCTAAATCAACTTTGGAGTATGATTATAAATTTTGCATTCCATATTCAATATCCATATATATAACTGCTCCCCCCTTTCAATATCTACTCCCCCTTTTTGTCATCAACAATGAAGGGGACAAATTATCTCTATATTCAATATATTCAGTGTTCATTTTACTCCCCCTTTGATATTCAGGTTGTGCTCCCCCTGTTTCAGATGCTTTGATACGTTGTGCCAAATCTGAATACTTAATATATGTTATGAGATTCTTATGACACATCAAGAGGCACATTCACATTCATAGAAACACATACATAGAGTTGGCAATGTACACAGTTTTCAAAAGGGATTGTATTCATGTATCATTGTGAACCTTTGAAGTCAGTACATAGTCAAAAAGAAGAAATCATTACAAGTATTGATTTCTAATACAAAAGTGTTTCAAAATAGCCTAGGATTTACAAAAAGAAGATCCTACAAGATATCCATCATCGGCGACGTTGCTCATGGCCCCTACCAGCTGTATTTTGTTCATAAACTTTACAAGCTGCATCTATGAATGTGTTGATGGAATCCATGAGGGTCTTAAATTGATCTCCCTGTGACTTGTGGAAACCTGCCACAAGTGCCTCAAACTCTATAGTTGCCATTTCAATTCTTCCTCTGAGTTGGGCAACTAAGGTGCTCACATTGCCATCTGGTTTTGTTAGCTCTTTAAGACTGTTGGAAATGCTCTTCAAGCTGTCCTTGAGCTCTAATGATCTGATGGTTTGGGTGGCACCCACACCAATTATTTCTTGTGTTGTAGCTTCAATTTGACTTCTAATATCCTTCATCTCTTGTAGAAGCCCTTCATGTGAAGCTCTGATGGGGGCCAACTCTGTGGAGATCATGGATCTCATCTCCTCCCTCATCTGCTGGCAAATGGCAGATGCTAAGGTGCGCATCTGATCCTCTGACAGAAAGGAGGGCCCACTAACTGGAGGAGGTGGTGGCATGGATGTGGAAGGTCCAGCTGAGCTGGAGGGAATATCAGGGATATCCATGTGGCTAGGTGGAGGAGAGTGATGGTCAGACTCATGATGTGGGATCTTAGGCTCTAGGATTTGGGTTTTTCTCTTTGGTACCTTGACCCACGATCCATCTATCTTATGAAATTCCATTCTTCTCATTGTGCCCTCATTGTAATAGTCGGTGTTTCTCAAGGGCTTTGCAGGTTCATTTGTTGGAATGGGAACCTTAAAGTGTTTAAAGATTAAGGTAAAGATCATGCCATAGGGTATACTAAACCTAGAATACCTATGACATAGGGCAATGTAATTTAGCATGAGTCTAGGGAGGTTTAGAGGGATCCCTAGTAGGATGTGGTGCATTATAACTAAGTCTCGCTCCGAAACAAAATCGAAGCGACCGGTTTTAGGAAATAGGACCCGGTTGACAATACTTAAGAGAAGTCTCATCTCTGCATTTAGGTCCTGGGAATTGACAACATCAAGAGGGCCGCAGTCCTCTCTTCCTAAAAGTAAATTTAGGGCTGACTCCCTTTGGGGATGTGAGGTTGGAGCCTCACCGTCCCTAGGAATTTGTAGGACAGTGGATAGGACATCTTCATTGACTTCTACTAATGTCCCTTGGACATATCCAGTGTACCCTAGGTCCCCTAAGGCCATATTGCTAAAAAGTTCTCTAACTAGGCCGGGGTAGGTCAAGGTATTTAGGGTACAAAGGTGCTCCCACCCTTGGGCTCGGAGTCTCTCTCCAATAGAGAACCCCTCATGATCTAAAAAGGAGAAATCTATGTACCTTCCTGTCGTGACTGTGCGATTTGCACAGGAAATAGTCGTGGTTGGCGGAGCAACCGGAGGAGACGGCTTCTTCCCGTCGTTCCTCACCGTCGGCCGCTACCCTAGGTCGCCTTCCACGGGTCGTCCTAGCCTTCTTTGGTGCCATGGATGCTAGGGTTTGTGATGTAGAGCAAATGGAGGCTAGGATTTGAGGTGGAGAGCAAATGGAGGCTAGGGTTTTTCGTTTTGGTCGGGAATGAAGGAGAAAGCTCGAGTCGGCTCGAGCGATTTCGACCTATTTAAAAAGCCTTCATTCGGTCCCCGAGACGTCTCCACGACTAAGGCGAGACGTCTCCCCTGGGGGGACGTCTCTGCGATTTGCCAGAGACGTCTCCGGCACTGAAAAATTTCAGACTGTATTCTATCTTCTCCCAATTTCTGTTAAATCATCCTAATCAACATGATCTCTTTTGATAAACTTAGAGTGAATTTGTTTGTGATCCTCCCCCTTAATGATACATCCTATAATAATTTGATAATGATTTTTGAATTATTAATATTGAAATGAGGAGTGTTTGACCAAATTTCGAATACCTATGAAATAGGCTCTGAAAATATCTCCATGAAGAGTCCAAGGGAGGGTAACCATCCTCCGGAAAGTCAAACAGTTCGTCATTTAGCTTACATGAATTCATGTTTTCACTTATGTTTACCTTGAGGTTGATTACTAGTTTGCGCAGCAAACAATGCAATACAAGTTCAATTCATTTGCTAGGATCATAAAAGCTCAAAGCATTCCTTAAGAAATTGAATCTTTCTTTACAAAGGGGCTTTGTAAAGATATCAGCTAATTGATTTTCAGTACATACATATTCAATCATCACATCATTTTTCAGCACATGATCCCTAATAAAATGACGCCTAATCTCTATATGCTTTGACTTAGAGTGTTGGACAGGATTTTTTGTTAAGTTAATTGCACTTGTATTATCACACTTAATTGGTATATTATCCATTTTGATACCGAAGTCTTCAAGTTGTTGCTTAATCCAAAGAACTTGGGCACAACAGCTTCCAGCTGCAATGTACTCAGCCTCAGCTGTGGACAAGGCAACTGAATTTTGTTTCTTGCTAAACCAAGAAACCAAATTAGCACCCAAGAATTGACATGTGCCACTTGTGCTTTTTCTGTCGAGTTTGCACCCGGCAAAATCAGCATCGGAATAAGCAATTAAATTTATGTCAGATTGTTTAGAATACCATAAGCCTACATTAGATGTCCCTACTAGATATCTAAAAATTCTCTTAACAGCTTGCAAGTGTGATTCCTTAGGACATGCTTGGTATCTAGCACACATACAAACACTAAATAATATATCTGGTCTACTAGCAGTAAGGTAAAGTAAAGAGCCTATCATACCTCTGTATAATTTGCAGTCTATACTTTTACCTTTTTCATCTTTGTCAAGCTTGCAACTTGAGCCCATGGGTGTGCTGATTTCTTTTGCATCCTTCATCTTGAATTTCTCCAACATTTCTTTGATATACTTGGTCTGACTGATGAAGATGCCTTCCTCTGATTGTTTCATTTGCAGCCCAAGAAAGAAATTGAGCTCACCCATCATGCTCATTTCAAATTCTCCCTGCATAAGCTTGGCAAACTCTTGACAAAGACTATCATTAGTAGCACCAAAAATTATATCATCCACATAAATTTGTACAAGCAATAAGTCACTTCCTTTTCTTTTAATAAAGAGGGTTTTGTCTACATTTCCTCTCTTAAATTTGTTCTCAATTAGGAAATTACTTAATCTTTCATACCATGCCCTAGGAGCTTGCTCAAGTCCATACAATGCTTTATGCAATTTATACACATAATCTGGATGTAAGTGATTTTCAAAACCTGGAGGTTGTCCTACATAAACTTCCTCCATTATATAGCCATTTAAGAATGCACTTTTTACATCCATTTGATAGAGTTTAAAATCCATGAAGCATGCATATGCTAAAAGCAGTCTAATAGCCTCTAACCTAGCAACAGGAGCAAAAGTTTCATCAAAATCTATTCCTTCCTCCTGATTATATCCTTTGGCCACTAGCCTAGCTTTGTTTCTTATTACTATCCCATCTTCATCTAGTTTATTTCTATATACCCATTTGGTGCCTATAATTGAAACATTAGGGGGTCTTTTCATTAGAGTCCAAACTTCATTTCTTTCGAATTGGTTTAATTTCTCTTATATAGCATTCATCCAATTATCATCTTTTTCAGCTTCTTCTAGTGATTTAGGCTCTATTTGTGAAACGAAAGCAAGATAATTACTAGTGTTTCTTAAAGAGGATCTAGTTCTTATACCTTGTGACGGATCACCAAGGATTAGATCCTTTGGATGACCATGTGCATACCTCCATTCTTTAGGAAGATCTTGATTTCTTGATGGAGGTTGATCTTCTTCATCTCGCTGATTTGTATCTTCTTTGATCTCATCCTCATGTTGTTTGTCTTGAGTGGAGAGTTCCTTCATTTGGTCTTCAAGTATACCTACATCACCATCTTCTTCTTTTCTAGAAGAATCTCCATTAGTTTCATCAAAGACAACATGAATGGATTCTTCAACAACGAGAGTTCTCTTGTTGAAGACCCTGTATGCTCTACTAGATGAGGAGTAACCTAAGAAGATCCCCTCATCTGATTTAGCACTAAATTTACTGAGATTGTCCTTTCCATTGTTCAAAATAAAGCATCGACAACCGAAAACATAAAAATAACTTATATTTGGTTTCTTACCTTTTATCAACTCATACGGTGTTTTCTTTAAGATGGATCTAACTAAAGCACGATTTAAGATATAACATGAAGTATTTATTGCTTCAGCCCAAAAATACTTTGGTAGATCCGATTCGCACAACATGGTACGAGCCATATCTGCTAGTGTGCGATTCTTCCTTTCTACCACCCCATTTTGTTGGGGTGTCCTAGGTGCCGAGAAGTTGTGATTGATACCATTTTCTTCACAAAATTTTTCAAAATACTGATTTTCAAACTCGGTACCATGATCACTCCTAATTGCTTTTAGTTTAAGATTGAGTTCATTTGAAACCCTATTATGAAACTTGATAAAAGCGGGAAAGGACTCATCTTTGTGTGCAAGAAATGAAACCCATGTAAAACGTGAAAAATCATCAACAATTACAAGACCAAATTTCTTACCCCCTAGACTAGCAGTTCTAGTGGGTCCAAACAAATCCATGTGAATTAGTTCTAAGGGTTTTGATGTTGAAACTATGTTCTTAGACTTGAAAGAACTTCTTGTTTGTTTCCCTAATTGACATGCAGCACAGATTTTATTCTTTTCAAAGTCTATTTTTGGTAGACCTTTGACTAGATCCTTTGTAATTAATTTTGAGATTAAATCCATGCTAGCATGCCCTAACCTACGATGCCATAACCACCTAGTCTCATTGACTTTGGGATTCATGGCTACAAGACATTGGCCATCCTTCATGGTGAGATCATCAAGATCTACCATGTAAACATTTCCATGCCTATGTCCTGTGAGTATGATCTCATTGTCAAATGGACTACTAATTATGCATAGTGATGATTCAAATGATACTTTAAAGCCCTTGTCACAAAATTGACTTATACTTAACAAATTATGTTTTAGTCCATTAACTAACAATACATTATCAATAAATGAGGAGGGTGATATGGAGATTTTACCAACACCAATAATTCGGCCTTTAGCATTGTCTCCAAATGTGACTACTCCTCCTTCTTTTGATTCCAAGGTGACGAAGAGACTCTTGTCACCGGTCATATGCCTTGAGCAACCACTATCAAGATACCACATTCTCTTTTTATTCCCGGCTGCAAGGCATACCTGCAAAATGATCATGTGAAGCTCTTAGGTACCCAAGTTTTCTTGGGTCCTTCGTGGTTAGTGTAGTTGGTTCCCTTAGGCACCCATACTTTAGTTATGCTTTTAGCTTTTACAAATGTATTCTTGTTAGTTTGGATTTTTCTTTGAATACAAGAGTAGGCTTTATGTCCATTCTTTCCACAAAGAAAGCATGTTGGTTTTTCAGTTTTTACGTCTTTTGTTTTTACAAAGAAATTCTTTAGATACTTTTGTTTCTCATTAGTTTTATATCCTAATCCGGCTTTATTAAAAACAGCTCTTTGATTTGAAAGAATAAGATTTAATTTTTCAGAGCTTTGTGTAAATTTTTCAACAATTGGTTTGTATTTATGTACCTCATTCTTAAGATTCAAATTTTCTTTGACTAGTTCTTCCTTATCCTTTTTAAGAGATTCAACATTTTGTGCAAGTGAGGTATTATTATCGAGTAGGGATTTTACTTTTAGATTTAATTCCTTAATTAGTGTTTTTGCCTTTTCATTTTCAATGCTCAGTTTTGAATTTTTGATTTCTAGGTTAGTAGTGTCAATATTTTTAATGCTCTCCTTTTCAATTAATAAGTTTTCAATATTTTTCTTTAGTTTTTGACTGGAGGCTTTTAATTCTTTATTCTTTGCTCCTAACATACTACAATCACCCATAAGTTCTTGAAAAGCCTCATATAATTCTTCTAAAGTAAAATTTATGGTTGGGTTTTGACATACCTCGTCGTCTTCGAACGCCATGAAGCATAGATTGGCGGTCTCTTCCTTCTCTTCCTCGGAGGATGATGTGTCACTATCATCCCATGTTACCTTCAATGCCTTCTTCTTCTTCTTTACAAAATACTTCTTTTGTTGAGGGCATTCGGAACGAATATGTCCCGGTCTCTTGCAATCATAGCATACGATTGGGTCTCTTTCTTTTTCCTTTTCTTTTTTCCAATCATTTCTCCCTCCAAATTTCTTTCTTGGGAAGGGTTTCTTTCTTCTCATGAATTTTTTAAACTTCCTTACTATTAAACCCAAGTCCTCATCTTGACTTTCTTCTTCACTCTCACTGCTCTCTTCTTCACATACACTTGAGGTAGCCTTGAGTGCGATTGTCTTTTTCTTTGGCAACTCTTCTTCATGCTGCTTCATCGTGAGCTCATGCGTCATTAATGAGCCCAAGAGTTGTTCTAGCCCCAAAGTGTTGAGGTCTTTGGCTTCTACAATCGCCGTGACCTTTGCTTCCCATGCTTTTGGCAGTGACCTGAGAATTTTACTCACAAGTTCGGGGTTAGTGTAAGATTTGCCCAAGCTTTTTAGGCCATTAATAATTTCGGTAAAACGTGTAAACATGCATGTGATGGTTTCATTAGGTTCCATCTTAAACAATTCATATTTGTGAACTAGAATGTTCACTTTGGACTCTTTGACTTGATTTGTACCCTCGTGGGTAACTTCAAGCCTATCCCATATTTCCTTAGCGGAACTACATGTAGAGACTCTATGGAACTCATTTACATCTAAAGAACAAAATAGTGAGTTCATGGCTCTAGAATTGAGTTGAGCCATCCTATCATCATTCTCATCCCAATCCTCCTCAGGTTTGGGAACTCGAATGCCATTAACCACATGTGATGGTTCTTGTGGTCCCTTGACTATAACCCTCCACAAAGCATAGTCTTGTGCTTGAATGAAGATTCTCATTCTAGTCTTCCAATAGGTATAATTTGTCCCATTGAAGAGTGGAGGTCTATTGGTTGCTTGCCCCTCGGCAGGAACATTGTTAAAGGGTGTTGCCATCTAGATCTTTGGCTAAGACGGTTAGGTCTTTCAAGAAATACACAGAGCACCCGCTCTGATACCACTTGTTGCCCAGAGATGGTCACCCAAGAGGGGGGTGAATTGGGTGTTTTAAAAACTTTTGACTAATTAAAAAATAAAACACACGAATATATGCACTAACGTAAAGAAGGAAGAATGAGAAGGGTCAATCGCAAACACAAGGTTTTATAGTGGTTCGGAGCTTCCACTGCTCCTACATCCACTCCCCAAATCACCTTTGGGAATTTCCACTATAATCCACGATTACAGTACGGTAGTTTTGCGAGTTCACTATCCAACTCGTTGTTTTACACCGGGCTCACAACAAACCCAAAAACCCCAATTTCACTTAGGCTTGGGACGCCTTTCCCTTGTTCCAAGTCCCTTGACTGGAACAAGCACCACAATGAAAGAGTTTACAAAAGAAAATAAAAGCTCTAAAAAGCAAATATAACAATTATGAACAATTGAACCCGGAAGAATCGTTTTGCCGTTGGAAGCGTGGGAGATATTGATTCTTCCGATGTGGAGCGCGTAGGATTGAGTGTGAGCTTTGAATCCCAAGTGCACGAGAGTGGTTGAGCTTGAAATCACTTGGGAAGCTTGAAAACACTTGATTTCTTCACTTGAATGCACTCACTCCCTTGAACTTTTCTTTCTTACTTCTCTCTTGAATGATCTAGCTTTGGGTTGGTTAAGAGTTGTTGAGAAGCACTTAAGAGGTCCCTTTTATAGCCCAAAAAGCAAATATAGCCGTTAGAGACAAAGAAAGAAGGATTTGAAATTCAAACCAAACCTGAAAAGCTGTCAGTCGCGTTCCAGTCGCTCCGGGGACGTCTCCGCTTCAACGGGAGACGTCTCGGCTACAAGATTTTACTTTTTCCATTGTCTGGGGTCGACTCGGCACTTTCAGGGGACGTCTCGGCTTGTTTGCACTTTTTGAATGGGGACGACTCCGCTGATCTGGGGACGACTCCGCTTCTTTATCTCCGAAGAACATATCCTCTGGAAATTTCCTGAGAGAGTCGACTCCGCTCCTTCAGGGGACGTCTCGGGTTGTCTGCACTTTATGCATGGGGACGACTCCGCTGTCTCAGGGTCGACTCCGCTTCCTTATTACCAAAAAACTATTCTCTGGAAAACCCTGAGAGAGCCGTCTCCGCTATCTTGGGGACGACTCGGGAAGTCTCCTTTTTACTTGCGGGGACGACTCGGCTTACTGTGGGGACGTCTCGCGCATATCTCTTGAAAACTGCCTTTCTGCCGCCACTGAGAGAGTCGACTCCGCTACTGAGAGAGTCGACTCCGCTAACGCGGGGACGACTCGGCAGGTGTCGGGGACGTCTCCAAGTGTGCCGGTTCTTCCTGTTTGTGCCAGAGACGTCTCTGAAACTATCCGGAGACGTCTCGGCTGTCCCTGATCTGTTTTCTTTAACTCAAAATATTCTTCAATAAATTCATAAAAATTATGGGAACTTGCCTAGACATTTCTTAACAATATTCTTAATAAAACACATGAATTCCTCAATTAAATTGTTAAGATATAATGGAATTTTACTCTAGTGTTTTGTATTCATCAAAATCTATTAGGGGGTCAACAGCATTGACTATCAGGAGACCTTTTCACCTGTAGCCATGCTAAAATCCATCCGAACATTGCTTGCCATTGCAGCATTTCATAATTATGAAATCTGGCAGATGGATGTGAAAACAGCTTTCCTGAATGGATATCTTGATGAAGACATCTATATGGAACAGCCTTTGGGTTTCACTTCCAGTGATGGAGATCACAAGGTCTGCAAGCTGCAAAGGTCCATCTATGGACTAAAGCAAGCATCTCGGAGTTGGAACACTCGTTTCAATGACGCAATCAAAACGTTTGATTTCATCAAAAACGAAGAGGAACCGTGTGTTTACAAAAGGGTTAGTGGGAGCGCTGTCGTATTTCTCGTACTGTACGTGGACGACATCCTCCTGATAGGGAATGATATTCCCATGCTAACCTCGGTCAAGGTCTGGTTGTCAAAAAGGTTCTCCATGAAAGACCTTGGGGAAGCATCCTATATTTTGGGAATAAAGATCTATAGAGATAGATCTAAAAGGATGCTTGGCCTATTACAGAAGATGTACATAGAGGAAGTATTGAAAAGGTTCAGCATGGAAAACTCTAAAAGGGGTCTCTTACCCCTAAGGCATGGAATTAATCTCTCCAAGAAGATGTGCCCCAACATATCTGAAGAGATTCAACGCATGAGCAAGATCCCCTATACATCAGCAATAGGGAGCCTCATGTATGCCATGCTATGTACATGACCTGATATAGTACATGCTGTGAATGTCACGAGCATATGTCAATCAGATCCAGGCAAAAAGCACTGGATAGCTGTGAAGAACAGTCTTAAGTACTTGAGAAGAACTAAGGACATGTTCTTGGTCTTTGGGAGAAGATCAGAGTTGAAGGTAGAAGGATGCACACATATTGATGATAGAAAGTCTACATCAGAATATGTGCAATGGTGGTTCAGTAAATTGGAAGAGTTCCAAACAACCGATCATTATAGATTCTACCTTAGAAGCTGAATGATTAAGCCGTATCTAAGGATGCAGTGGAAACCTTCTGGTTAAAAGTTCATTGCAGAGTTAGGTATAATGTCATTAGATGCCATAACACTTTACTGCGATAACATTGGCACCATAGCACTAGCTATGGAGCCAAGGTCTCATCAGAAGTCCAAGCACATGGAGCGGCGCTTCCACCACATACGCGACTATGTTGAGAAAAAATATGTAGAGGTGCAGAGAGTAGACTCCTCGAATAACGTGGCAGACCCGTTCACTAAGCAGCTGAGTCAGCAAAAGACTGAAGCCCACCTTGAGAAGATGGGCCTAAGATATATGACCAATTGGCTTTAGTGCAAGTGGGAGATTGTTAGATGTATGCCCTAGAAGCCAATCTGGCTGACACATTATTAATTCCAGGGACATAATTTTGTACTTGACTATTTATTATAGAATAAATAAAAGGCATCTTTTCATTCATATTATTTATGTGTCTATGAATCGTCCAAAAAATTAATAAGATGATGATGCATATTCTCAAGAGTTGAGAATTTGAGCCATGTATCATTGGTGATTAATTTCTAAATGCTCCTGATCAATGGATCATCACGAGGACGGTGAACGATCCGATCAGTGCATAGATCACTTTCCTTCTGGATGGACGAGACTTGAGTCCACAGTGTAGGGACACTGAAGTGATAGTGCAAGTGCTTGTTAGAGAACAAGGGTACTGAGCGTGACCAAGACAAGAAGTCACTTGGATGTCTATCCACTCGTCAGTGACTTGCTTGATGTTGCAGTAGTATGACTAGTCCTTTGACCTGTGGTGTTTCAGCTACTCACAGTGAGGTTATTGTAGTTTGACTACACGTATACATGGTCTCTAGTCATATGGGTCCTTGTAGTGTAGATTGGCTGCAGTAAGTTCACTGTAGGAGTAGGGTATGCACTTACATGGAATCTATCGACCTTGATAGAAGAGGAGTGATCCTATGTGATTTGTTAGACTGAGTTCTAAGACCTTGGCCAGGGCAGTAATATAAAGTGGAGAAAGAGTTTTCCACTATCGAACTCGAGTCGAATAAATCTTGACATATAACAGACGAAGAGGTTTGACGAGTTATCCATGACTTCCGTCCTGTAGGGATCCATGATAGTAGGACTGTATTACACGATAACTGCACCTAGAGGTTCATCATTCTATTCTACTGGGTAGCCACTACATGCTGCTAGGTGTCACTGGTGGATGGTGTGACTCACAGGGATTATCTCGATGATCGATAAACCCTAATGAGTAGAGTTGGAATCGTTCCAATCTATTGAAAGGAGTTTTCAATGATATTGTGATAGAGATCATAATATATCTCACTACCAGTCAGAGTAGAACCTATGGTGTCACACACACTAGAAGTAATGACCGATCCGATGGTTGAATCGTGATTAGGAATCACAAGTAATCAATTTGATTGATAATAAGTTGAAGAAGGAACAAAGAGAATTGATTAATTGGACTTAAAACAAGAGTCCTACTTGGAGTAGGATTCATAGAGTCCTAATTGGATTAGGACTAGAAATCCTACTTGGACTGGGATTCCTACTTGGAATGGAAATCCTATTTGGAGTAGGACTAGGAGTCCTACTTGGAGTAGGATTCATAGAGTCCTAATTGGAATAGGACAGGAATCCTACTTGGACTGGGATTCCTACTTGGACTGAGAATCCTATTAGGAGTAGGACTAGGATTCCTACTTGGAGTAGGATTCCTATAATCCTAATTAGATTAGGAGTTTTGAATTAAATTTGGATTCCTACTTGGAGCAGGATTCCTAGAGTCCTAATCGGATTAGGACTTCAAATTCAAATTAGAGTCCTAATTGGATTAGGACTAGAATTAAACAAATCCTAATTGGATTAGGATTTCTTAAGTCCTAATTAATTATCAATTCAATGAATCAAGATGGCTCCTAATTAGATTAGGATTGAAGAGTTCAATTGAGTCATGGTTGTTGACCCCCTAATAGATTTTGATGAATACAAAACACTAGAGTAAAATTCCATTATATCTTAACAATTTAATTGAGGAATTCATGTGTCTTATTAAGAATATTGTTAAGAAATGTCTAGGCAAGTTCCCATAATTTTTATGAATTTATTGAAGAATATTTTGAGTTAAAGAAAACAGATCAGGGACAGCCGAGACGTCTCCGGATAGTTTCAGAGACGTCTCTGGCACAAACAGGAAGAACCGGCACACTTGGAGACGTCCCCGACACCTGCCGAGTCGTCCCCGCGTTAGCGGAGTCGACTCTCTCAGTAGCGGAGTCGACTCTCTCAGTGGCGGCAGAAAGGCAGTTTTCAAGAGATATGCGCGAGACGTCCCCACAGTAAGCCGAGTCGTCCCCGCAAGTAAAAAGGAGACTTCCCGAGTCGTCCCCAAGATAGCGGAGACGGCTCTCTCAGGATTTTCTAGAGAATGGTTTTTTGGGTGATAAGGAAGCGGAGTCGACCCTGAGACAGCGGAGTCGTCCCCATACATAAAGTGCAGACAACCCGAGACGTCCCCTGAAGGAGCGGAGTCGACTCTCTCAGGAAATACCAGAGGACATGTTCTTCGGAGATAAAGAAGCGGAGTCGTCCCCAGATCAGCGGAGTCGTCCCCATTCAAAAAGTGCAAACAAGCCGAGACGTCCCCTGAAAGTGCCGAGTCGACCCCAGACAACGGAAAAAGTAAAATCTTGTAGCCGAGACGTCTCCCGTTGAAGCGGAGACGTCCCCGGAGTGATTGGGACGCGACTGACAGCTTTTCAGGTTTGGTTTGAATTTCAAATCCTTCTTTCTTTGTCTCTAATGGCTATATTTGCTTTTTGGGCTATAAAAGGGACCTCTTAAGTGCTTCTCAACAACTCTTCACCAACCCAAAGCTAGATCATTCAAGAGAGAAGTAAGAAAGAAAAGTTCAAGGGAGTGAGGGCATTCAAGTGAAGAAATCAAGTGTTTTCAAGCTTCCCAAGTGATTTCAAGCTCAATCACTCTCGTGCGCTTGGGATTCAAAGCTCACACTCAATCCTACGCACTCCACATCGGAAGAATCAATATCTCCCACGCTTCCAACGGCAAAAGGATTCTTCCGGGTTCTATTGTTCATAATTGCAATATTTGCTTTTTAGAGCTTTTCCTTTCTTTTGTAAACTCTTTCGTTGTGGTGCTTGTTCCAGTCAAGGGACTTGGAACAAGGGAAAGGCGTCCCAAGCCTAAGTGAAATTGGGGGTTTTAGGATTTGTTGTGAGCCCGGTGTAAAACAACGAGTTGGGTAGTAAACTCGCAAAACTACCGTACTGTAATCGTGGATTATAGTGGAAATTCCCAAAGATGATTTGGGGAGTGGATGTAGGAGCAGTGGAAGCTCCGAACCACTATAAAATCTTGTGTTTGCGATTGACCTTTCTCATTCCTCCTTCTTTACTTTAGTGCATATATTCGTGTGTTTTATTTTTAATTAGTCAAAAGTTTTTAAAACACCCAATTCACCCCCCTCTTGGGTGACCATCTCTGGGCAACAAGTGGTATCAGAGCTGGTGCTCTGTGTATTTCTTGAAAGACCTAACCGTCTTAGCCAAAGATCTAGATGGCAACACCCTTTAACAATGTCCCTGCCGAGGGGCAAGCAACCAATAGACCTCCACTCTTCAATGGGACAAATTATACCTATTGGAAGACTAGAATGAGAATCTTCATTCAAGCACAAGACTATGCCTTGTGGAGGGTTATAGTCAAGGGACCACAAGAACCATCACATGTGGTTAATGGCATTCGAGTTCCCAAACCTGAGGAGGATTGGGATGAGAATGATGATAGGATGGCTCAACTCAATTCTAGAGCCATGAACTCACTATTTTGTTCTTTAGATGTAAATGAGTTCAATAGAGTCTCTACATGTAGTTCCGCTAAAGAAGTATGGGATAGGCTTGAAGTTACCCACGAGGGTACAAATCAAGTCAAAGAGTCCAAAGTGAACATTCTAGTTCACAAATATGAATTGTTTAAGATGGAACCTAATGAAACCATCACATGCATGTTTACACGTTTTACCGAAATTATTAATGGCCTAAAAAGCTTGGGCAAATCTTACACTAACCCCGAACTTGTGAGTAAAATTCTCAGGTCACTGCCAAAAGCATGGGAAGCAAAGGTCACGGCGATTGTAGAAGCCAAAGACCTCAACACTTTGGGGCTAGAACAACTCTTGGGCTCATTGATGACGCATGAGCTCACGATGAAGCAGCATGAAGAAGAGTTGCCAAAGAAAAAGACAATCGCACTCAAGGCTACCTCAAGTGTATGTGAAGAAGAGAGCAGTGAGAGTGAAGAAGAAAGTCAAGATGAGGACTTGGGTTTGATAGTAAGGAAGTTTAAAAAATTCATGAGAAGAAAGAAACCCTTCCCAAGAAAGAAATTTGGAGGGAGAAATGATTGGGAAAAAGAAAAGGAAAAAGAAAGAGACCCAATCGTATGCTATGATTGCAAGAGACCGGGACACATTCGTTCCGAATGCCCTCAACAAAAGAAGTATTTTGGAAAGAAGAAGAAGAAGGCATTGAAGGCAACGTGGGATGATAGTGACACATCATCCTCCGAGGAAGAGAAGGAAGAGACCGCCAATCTATGCTTCATGGCGTTCGAAGACGACGAGGTATGTCAAAACCCAACCATAAATTTTACTTTAGAAGAATTATATGAGGCTTTTCAAGAACTTATGGGTGATTGTAGTATGTTAGGAGCAAAGAATAAAGAATTAAAAGCCTCCAATCAAAAACTAAAGGAAAATATTGAAAACTTATTAATTGAAAAGGAGAGCATTAAAAATATTAACACTACTAACCTAGAAATCAAAAATTCAAAACTGAGCATTGAAAATGAAAAGGCAAAAACACTAATTAAGGAATTAAATCTAAAAGTAAAATCCCTACTCGATAATAATACCTCACTTGCACAAAATGTTGAATCTCTTAAAAAGGATAAGGAAGAACTAGTCAAAGAAAATTTGAATCTTAAGAATGAGGTACATAAATACAAACCAATTGTTGAAAAATTTACACAAAGCTCTGAAAAATTAAATCTTATTCTTTCAAATCAAAGAGCTGTTTTCAATAAAGCCGGATTAGGATAGAAAACTAATGAGCAACAAAAGTATCTAAAGAATTTCTTTGTAAAAGCAAAAGACGTAAAAACTGAAAAACCAACATGCTTTCTTTGTGGAAAGAATGGACATAAAGCCTACTCTTGTATTCAAAGAAAAATCCAAACTAACAAGAAAACATTTGTAAAAGCTAAAAGCATAACTAAAGTATGGGTGCCTAAGGGAACCAACTACACTAACCACGAAGGACCCAAGAAAACTTGGGTACCTAAGAGCTTCACATGATCATTTTGCAGGTATGCCTTGCAGCCGGAAATAAAAAGAGAATGTGGTATCTTGATAGTGGTTGCTCAAGGCATATGACCGGTGACAAGAGTCTCTTCGTCACCTTGGAATCAAAAGAAGGAGGAGTAGTCACATTTGGAGACAATGCTAAAGGCCGAATTATTGGTGTTGGTAAAATCTCCATATCACCCTCCTCATTTATTGACAATGTATTGTTAGTTAATGGACTAAAACATAATTTGTTAAGTATAAGTCAATTTTGTGACAAGGGCTTTAAAGTATCATTTGAATCATCACTATGCATAATTAGTAGTCCATTTGACAATGAGATCATACTCACAGGACATAGGCATGGAAATGTTTACATGGTAGATCTTGATGATCTCACCATGAAGGATGGCCAATGTCTTGTAGCCATGAATCCCAAAGTCAATGAGACTAGTTGGTTATGGCATCGTAGGTTAGGGCATGCTAGCATGGATTTAATCTCAAAATTAATTACAAAGGATCTAGTCAAAGGACTACCAAAAATAGACTTTGAAAAGAATAAAATTTGTGCTGCATGTCAATTAGGGAAACAAACAAGAAGTTCTTTCAAGTCTAAGAACATAGTTTCAACATCAAAACCCTTAGAACTAATTCACATGGATTTGTTTGGACCCACTAGAACTGCTAGTCTAGGGGGTAAGAAATTTGGTCTTGTAATTGTAGGGTTCTAGCATGTCATAATGGGCAGCGGAAGCTAGGGATTTTAAAAATTTTCTTAATAAAGTCCCTATGCATGAAACCCTTTTAAGCCTAGATCACCTTAATGATTACAATCAAATAATATAAAATAAATGCAGAATTAGTAGAATACCTCAAATGCTAATCCAAAGTGTACAATCTCCACGAGGCGTCCAAGTGTCCGCCCTCCAATGGTGATCCACACGAAAACTTGATCAAGACTTTAGCTCCAAAGACTTTTGATCCTTAATGCAGAATTCTTCTAAAGAACTCTAATGGCTTGCTTTCCTTCCTTTCTATTTTTCTTTAGCCTTCTAAAATCACTTCTAATCCTTTTGTCCTAATGAAGACCACCTTGTCTTGGCTTAGGACACACTAGAAGCAATGTTAGAAAGAAAGAAACTAATGTAAGAAAGAAGGGATATGAGAGAGAGAGAGTTGGATTGATTTCCGATGATTTAAAAAACACCGGGAGCATTCCCTATTTATAGATGGCGTACGGATGCATTGTAGCCATCCATTCATGCATGAAGAGGGGCGTGAGATCAAGGGATGTGTCATTTGATGAGAGGGCATATCAGAAGTAGTTAGGATAAGATGAAGTGCTTATGATATGGCGCTTCATCCTTATCCATTCCCTAAGCATCTCTTCATGAAATCCACCGTACTCATGCCTCTCTTCATTTCTTCTCACGCATGAAAAATAGGGAGCATTCTCAACCATTGATCAAGGCTAGATGATGATCCAAAGGCCCTTATTGGTGGCGCCATAAGAAAGAAGGAGAGAGAGAATGATGCGGTTGAAGGGAAAGTAGTTAGGATATGATGACGTGTCATCTTTATCCAATCCAAATGGCACTTCTTCATGAGGCGCCATTCTAAATTCACCGTATTCCCTTCTTTCTCACGCCATCTGATGTTGACTAAGTCAATATCACAAGTCCATCACGAGATCATGATCTCCCATCATCCCATGATGAAGATCCAATGGCTCTAATCCATGGCGCCATCCATTTGATCCTTCTTTTCATCCAAATGTTGATCCAACGGTCAAAATTAAATGTTTTATCAAATCTAATCCAATTAGACTCAAATCAAGCCAATTTAGGTGCCAACTCTTGGCTAACCCATATTAGAATATGATCTAATCAAATTAGATCAATTAAGAATCAGATTCGAATCCAATTCGAATCAGATTCGAATCTAGTTCGAATCAGGAGCTAAGGTTTGCAACACCTGCTAGGATATTTATCTTGCAAACATGATCTAATCTAATTAGATCCTTGATAAGTTTTCTTGTGTGTGACCCATTGGGTTTCCATACTTAGCCAGCAATAGGTGTGAGTGCGAGTTGACCCAACTTGATTAGAACTCTTCTAATCGATTTAAGTCCAAACTGCGCGAACCCGAACTTAACAATTAGAATCCTTTCTAATTGGTGATCGAATTAAACTCTTTAATTCGATCAAACCTATAAGACAAGATTGACGTCTAGCAACGTGTCATGTCTACCCGAAAAATATGGAATTTGGTGGAAATACCAAAAATATCCTTCAGTGGCAAGTTACCATGCAATTCAATCCTTTAATCAAACTGCATCCCAAATATGTATATGAGTATGAATATATGTCAAACTCAATTTCATATTCATATTTTTCTCAATCTTTTAATGATAATTCAAATAATGAAACATTAGAAACTCTTTTTAATTTTCATTCTGCTTTGATCAAAGGCTTCCTGAATTATCATATGATTAGAATAAATAGGATGCTATCTTCTCTTACTAGAAGTGATTAATTCCTTGTTGACCCTACTCATAATCTTCGTACACAATCCACCATATCCAGAAGACCTCGTACATAACTTATTGTCATGAATGAGTGTAAACCAAAACATAGGTTCATGTGCACAAGATACCATGGTGATCTCAGGTCAAAGGATCAGTTGCACAACTCCCACTAAGAGAATCATCTTTTGACATGTAAGTAAGACTTCATAAGATTTCTCTTTGTAGGTCAATTCAGTGAACTCATTCTTCTAATGAGCACCCATATCTTTGTATTAGTGTCTCCACACAAATGATTGTGAGATCAATCATCCTCTGCATCGAGCATACATAAGATATGCCAGTCTTTCCGGTAATCATTGATCCCCGACTCAATGTACCAATGACTGGGAAATATTTAAGATTAGAATTTTAAAATTTTAAGTCTCACTAGTATGATCTCATCATAGTCTTAAAACCATTGCCCTAATCTAAGGAGTTTATCATAAATATAATCAACAGCATATGATAAAACATAACGCCTTTATTCATATTTAAATGTCATGTACATGATTTGGACAA
>NW_024069110.1:0-68638 GCF_009389715.1 Phoenix dactylifera
GCTTGTCTTGGAGTCGACTCGAGCTGTCTGGGAGTCGACTCGAATCTCAGAGGCAGTAACATGGTCTTCTGTCTGTCGATGGTCGCACAGTCTCGAAGTCGACTCGCGTACTGCGGGAGTCGACTCGAATCTCAGAGTCCATAAAACGCTCTCTGACTTTTTCTTTGTGTACCGCTGGGAGTCGACTCGCATTCCACTGGAGTCGACTCGAATCTCAGAGTCCATAAAACGCTCTCTGACTTTTTCTGTGTGTACCGCTGGGAGTCGACTCGCGTTCCACTGGAGTCGACTCGAATCTCAGACCTGAAAAACTGCTCTTCTGTCCTTCTGTCTGTTTTCAGTCGGAGTCGACTCGTACTGATCAGGAGTCGACTCGAGCTCGTGCCAGTGACCTTGATACGCTTGGAGTCGACTCGTGAAACTCGGGAGTCGACTCGTATCTCAGACATTGGTTCATGCAGACTTCTTAACTTATCCAAAATGCTATGAACCAAGTCTAGAGACACTTGGACAGGATTTTTACTGAAACACTCAATTGAATTCATTAGTAATCACAAGATATACTCCAATGCTTTGAGCTCATCAAAATCAAACGGGGTTTTAATCGATCACTCCACAATCTCCCCCTTTTTGATGATGACAAAACTTTGAGTATATGTAAAATGAGTTGCTCAGTAAATAATGAAATAAACTCCATAAATGAATTCAAATGTCTGATAATTTAATTTATCCAAGTTTGAAAGGAGTGAAACATTAAATTTCGGAGTTAAAGTTCCCCCTTTCATTTGGAATTATATAAGCCTTCATATTCTGCAATCAATTGTTTGGCTTATATGACATTAATGATTTAGCTTGATTAAAATTCAGATTCTCCCCCTCAACATATGCATTCAACTATGTTTTGATTTTCTGAATTTCCTTTTAATGCTTTGAAATTTTTGAACTAAAATTTTTGTTTTTAGAGGAAAAATCTGTTAATTTGTTCTTGAGTAAGATTCAGCTAATCTCCGAATATCCCTTGAATAGATTCTGGAGATTACTCCATTAGGAGCCCCAAAAGAGAGATAATGAGCCTCGAGGTACCGAATCCACTTAGAACAAATTTATGTGTGTTTTTAAGAGTTTATCGTTTTATTTATTTCCATTGATTTCTTTTACATATTTTTTAATATTTCTTCCCTTTTACATATTTTATACTTACACATTTCTCCCCCTTTTTGTCATCATACCAAAAAGGAGGTAATCACACACAATCAATGGCACAAATGGCACAGTCAATCATCAAATGGCACAGAAATGAAGATAAGATGTCTACTCATTGTATTGATATGAAGGTGAATACATTTGAGCATACAATAGGTAAAGCAAGAACAATACAAAAGAAGACAAAACACAACTCAAAATCATCTATGACCTCCTCGAGGATGTGGCTCCCCCTCTCGAGGATACATCTCCTCCTCTGGAGGATGTGGCTCCCCCTCTCGAGGATACATCTCCTCCTCTGGAGGATGTAGCTCCCCCTCTCGAGGATACATCTCCTCCTCTGGAGGATGTAGCTCCTCCTCTCAAGGATGTGACTCCTCCTCTCAATCGGCTCTGCTCCATGAGGAGGGCGACTGCCTCTGTAACATGGCCCAGCTGCGTGATAATAGACGTGGTGGCTCTGCTATGTGTAGTGGAGAGCTCAGTCACCGACGTCTGAAGCCCAGTCACCGAGGTCTGAAGTGCGTCCAGCTTGTCGATGAGCACATTCGACAAGCGCTCGGCCCCCTCGGTGGTGGTGTGCATGTCACGGCGGATGTCATCCCGCATCCTCCTCGTGGTGCTCGTGACCTCGCTCATGCTGTGGAACTGGGCCTGCACCAGGGTCCTAATGTTGTAGATCTCCTGCCGCACCTCAGCCGTCATGTCTGTCACGGCTGTCAAGGATGGGACCAATGCTGAGGATGGAGTGGGTGCAGGAGTGGGAGCTGGCACGGAACCTCGGAGCTCCCGGAGCAGCTCGTCCCTCAAATCTCGGACGATCTCCTGCCGCAGCTCCCGGAGCTGCTCTGGATCAATACGGACCTCCATAGATGGTGGAGCTGAGGAGGAAGGTCCGACAGAGGTGGTAGGAGCAGGAGGAGTGGATGGAAGGTCTGGATGGTCTGGAAACTCTGGGTAGTCAGAATCTGGCTCAGGACTGGGTGATGGTCTGGTGGTCTGAGCGGTGAGAGTGGACTTCCTAACCCAGATCCCTTCTCTCTTCCGAAATTCCATCCTGTGCATGGTCCCCGTACCCAAGCGATCAGTCCATCGCAAGGCACGAGAGGGTTCCTTCTCAGGAATGGAAATTTCGTACTGCCTAAAGAGAAGAGTGAATATCATTCCGTATGGGAGGGAGAGCCTAGGTCTATCCAGGGGCTCACACATATACCTATAAATGAGCTTGGGGAAGTTGACCGGGGTGTCCTGAAGAATGTAAGACATAATAGCTAGGTCCCTCTCATTCACAAAATCAAATCTCCCTGTCTTAGGGAAGATGGACCTGGACAAAATGCTCAAAAGGATTCTCACTTCAATAGGAAGTGAGCTAGTAGATACCTCATCTAGGGGAGACTGAGGTGGATGCCCTAAGACGATCGTAAGGGCCTCAAATCTATCCTCAGGATGTGCAGGAGCCACCCCTACTAATGGAAGGTGGAGGATATGGGCAATGAGGTCCTCTGTGACACGCAATGGGACACCTAATACCGTGCCCTCAATACCTCCATCTCCCCGATGGACGGTACTGTAGAATTCTTGAACTAGGCCAGGATAGGTGGGAAGGTCCAAGGTGAGGAAGTACTCTAGACCCTGGGCTCTAAGCCTATCGCCTATGGTGAATCCTTCCCGGGAGAGATAGTCGAAAGTGACATACCTCCCGGAGGTGACGGCCTTCCCGGCCAACGGCCTAACATGAACCACCCTAGGCGGGGAACGATCCGGAGGAGGTTGCCTCGCGGGATCGTGCCGCGCCTTGGAGCGCCGCTCGGGACCGGCCACGGGACGGGACCTCTTTCTAACAACTCCCTTGCGAGGCATCTTGACCTAAACGAGATGAAAACCTAGAGAACGAAGAAGGATCGATAGAGGAAGCTCGGGACTGACCTGAAAAGACCTAGGAACGGACGGAAACTCAATGTCCGGCGAAGAATCGACGGGAAAAGGGCTTGGAGACGATCGAGGATGACCTAGGAGTCGGCTCTAGGGCTTTGTGAACAGTGGCGGCTTGAGAAAAAGTGTTTGCGAAACGACAAACCTAGGGTTAAAAAGTCGGATCCCGACTGCGAGTCGACTCCCCTGAGTCGCGAGTCGACTCGACCTCGAGTCGACTCCAGAAAATGCGCGAGTCGACTCCCCCTTAGGAGCCGGCTCTGAAACTTACTCGAGTCGTCTCTAATCTTGGCACGCACTTAAAAATCATGCTATAACCGTGCCAAATGAGGGAAAATCACCTAGTTGGGATCTGATTTGATGATCATTGAATAGAAACTCTATTTTAACCTCATTTTAACCATCAAAATCAATTAATCTAGTGGAAACTCCCACTAGGATGGGTCAATCACTCCTAATCCCCTCCTAAGTACACTGAACCTCTCTTCACTTAGGGGTTTTGTGAAAATATCTGCTAATTGATTATCAGTACAAACAAATTGGAGAGTCACATCACCATTCAATACATGATCTCTTATGAAGTGATGTCTTATCTCAATGTGTTTAGTTCTTGAGTGTTGAATTGGATTTTTAGTTAGGTTTATGGCACTTGTATTATCACAATTAATGGGGATTTTATCTTGTTTAATGCCATAATCTTCTAATTGTTGTTTAATCCACAAGATTTGAGCACAACAACTCCCGGCTGCAACATATTCAGCTTCTGCAGTGGATAATGCAACCGAGTTTTGTTTCTTGCTAAACCATGAGATTAGATTTTCTCCTAGAAATTGACAAGACCCGCTGGTACTTTTTCTATCAAGCTTACATCCAGCGAAGTCTGAATCTGTGTACCCTATTAAGTTTAGGCTAGATTCTTTAGAGTACCACAGCCCTATGTTCTTAGTTCCTATTTAGTATTTAAAGATTCTCTTAACTGCAGCTAGGTGTGATTCTTTAGGATTAGCCTGATATCTAGCACACATGCACACACTAAACATAATATCAGGCCTACTTGCAGTAAGATACAGTAAAGAACCTATCATACCTCTATAAAGTTTTTGATCTACAGATTTACCTGATTCATCTTGGTCTAACTTACATGATGAGCTCATGGGGGTGCTGATTGACTTGTTTCCATCCATATCAAACTTCTTGAGCATCTCCTTGATATATTTGGCTTGATTGATGAAGATGCCTCCTTCAGATTGTTTGATTTGAAGCCCGAGGAAGTAGTTCAGCTCTTCCATCATGCTCATCTCAAACTCACTCTGCATCAAATCAGCAAATTCCTCGCAGAGGCGATTGTTAGTAGCACCGAAAATGATATCATCAACATAAATCTGTACTAATAACATATCCTTATTTTTTTTCAGAAATAATGTTGTATCTACATTTCCCCTAGAGAATTCATGTTCTAATAGAAATTTACTAAGTCTCTCATACCATGCTCTAGGTGCTTGTTTTAGTCCATAAAGTGCTTTATTCAGTTTATACACATGATTGGGGTATTGATGATTTTCAAAACCAGGAGGTTGTTCCACATATACCTCCTCATTAATAAACCCATTTAGAAAAGCACTTTTTACATCCATTTGATATAGCTTGAAGTCCTTAGAGCATGCATATGCTAATAATAGTCTAATAGCCTCAAGTCTAGCTACGGGAGCAAAGGTTTTATCAAAGTCTATACCTTCTTCTTGATTATAACCCTTTGCTACTAGTCTAGCCTTATTCCTTATAACAATTCCATTTTCATCTAGCTTATTTTTATATATCCATTTTGTACCTATAATTGGATATTCAGAAGGTCTCTCTACTAGATCCCACACTTTGTTTCTAGTAAATTGGTTTAGTTCTTCTTGCATTGCATTTATCCAATTTACATCATTTTCGGCTTCTTCTATATGTTTGGGCTCAAAGTGTGAAACAAAAGCTAGATGGTTATTCAAATTTCTAAGGGATGCTCTAGTCCTAACAGGTTGGGATGGATCATCTAGAATTAGTTCCTTAGGATGCCCATGAGCATACCTCCAAGCTTTAGTTAGCCCATGATCCACTATAGGCTCTTGGTTTGATGATTCTCCTTCAATCAACTTTTGATTATCATCTTGTAATCCCATCTCATCTATCTTTTCTTCAAGTATTTCAATATCATCATCAAAATTAACCTTCTTACTAGATGAGATGTCACTAGAGTCATCAAAAACAACATGTATAGATTCTTCTATAACTAGGGTTCTTTTATTAAAGATTCTATAGGCTTTACTAGTTGTAGAATAACCTAGGAATATTCCTTCATCAGATTTTGGATCAAATTTTCCTAGATTATCTTTCCCATTATTATGTACAAAACACCTACATCCGAAAACATGAAAATAGTTAACCTTTGGTTTTCTGTTTTTCCACAGTTCATATGGTGTTTTCTTTATGATGGGTCTTAATAGAACTCTATTTAATACATGGCAAGAAGTATTAATGGCTTCTCCCCAAAAGTACTTAGGGAGGTTACTTTCACATAACATCGTTCTAGCCATTTCCTCTAGGGTTCTATTTTTCCTTTCCACAACTCCATTTTGTTGTGGTGTCCTAGGTGCTGAGAAATTATGGGTTATCCCCTTTTTACTACAAAATTCATCAAATAATTGATTTTCGAATTCGGTACCATGGTCACTTCTAATAGCTATAACTGAGGACTCTCTAGCATTTGTTACTTCCTTATGGAACTTCTTAAACATAGAAAATGCTTGATCCTTATGCGCTAGAAACATGACCCATGTGTACCTAGAGTAATCATCTACTATAACTAGACCATATTTATTTCCACCTAGGCTTGTTGTTCTAGTTGGACCAAATAGGTCCATGTGTAGTAATTCTAGAGGCCTAGAAGTAGAGACACATTTTATGGATTTAAAAGAGTTTCTAGATTGTTTGCCAAATTGACATGCTTCACATATTTTGTTCTTTTCAAATTTTAATTTTGGCAAACCTATCACGGAGTCTCTTTTAACTAGTTTAGTTATTGTGTCCATGCTTGCATGACCTAACTTACGGTGCCATAACCAACTAGCATCATTTTCTTTAGTTTCATTAACAACTAAACATTGGTTATGTTTTGTAAGGTCTTCTAGATCTACCACATATACATTTCCACGTCTCATCCCTTTAAAAACTAAACTATTATCATTAGGATTTGTTATAATACATAGTGATGGTTTAAACATAACATCATATCCTTTATCACATAATTGACTAATGCTTAACAAGTTATGCTTAAGACCATCAACATATCTAAACATTATCTATAAAGGTAGAAGGGGTGATTTGAACTTTACCAATACCAATGATGTGACCTTGGTTGTTGTCTCCAAAAGTCACAGCACCTCCCTTCTTAGCTTCAAGGGTGAAAAATTGATCTTTATCACCCGTCATGTGCCTTGAATAGCCACTATCCAAATACCAGCAGTTTTTGTTGACCTTGGCTGCAAGACACTCCTACACAAGCAAATCATGTCATCTTAGGTACCCAAGTTTTCTTGGGTCCTTCATGGTTAGTCAAGTTGGTTCCTTTTGGAACCCATACCCTTTTATTTTTTCTTTTAGTTTTACTTTTCCTAAAATTACATGCATTTGCTTTATGTCCTACTATTCCACAACAAAAGCAAGTTATTTTCTTAATTTTAGTTTCCCCAGCTTTAACAAAGAAGTTACTAAGAAGTTTTTGCTTATTCCTTGGTTTATACCCTAAACCCGCTTTATTAAATACGGCTCGTTGATTATTAAGTATCATGTTTAACTTTTCAGAACTATATGTGAATTTTTCAACTAAGGGTTTGTATTTGTTTAGTTCTTTAGTTAATGTCTGATTTTCGGTTTTTAGATCATTTAGCTCTTTAGTTAGGTCCTTGTTTAAGACTTGTTTATGGTTTTTGAGATCTGAAAATTCCTTTGTTAGTTTCTCAATATCTTTCGTTAAGGTGTTAGTCTTCTTAATTAGGAGTTGGTTGCTTGTCTTAAGTTCTAGATTTTCTTTGGTGAGATTATCTTTATCCTTAATTAATGAATCATGCTTATGAATATAACTTTGGTTAGTTACTTTTAGTTCTCTGTTTTTAACATTTATATTCTTATACTCAATCATTAATTCATTGAACGCATCATAAAGTTCATCAAATGTAAAATCAAAATGCGTATCGGAAATTACCTCATTTTCGTTGGCCATGAAACAGAAATTGGCCTTCTCTTCTTGTTCTTCATCCGATGATGAAGATGATGCGTCGGAGTCCGATAGGGTGGTGACAAGTGCCTTCTTCTTCTTGTACTTACTCCCCTTCTTCAGTAAGGGGCACTCTGCTCTTATGTGTCCCGGCTTCTTGCACTCGTAACACCCAATCCCCTCATTTTCCCTTTCCTTACCTTTGTCTCTGCGGTAGGAATTTGAGGGACCTCTCCTTTGATGATACGTCTTCTTGTGGTTGATAAACTTCTTGAACTTGCGCACAAGAAGTGCCTCACCACCATCTTCCTCATCTTCTTCCTCTTCACTGCTGCTGCTGCAAGACAGGTCCTTGTTAGAAGAAGTAGATTTTAAAGCTATTACCTTTTTCTTATGGGAGGACTCTTCCTCGTTGTGTTGTTTCATGGTAAGCTCATGCGTCATCAGGGATCCAAGGAGCTCTTCAAGTTGAAGCTTGTTCAAGTCTTTAGCTTCTTGGATCGCCGTCACCTTGGCTTCCCACGACCTTGGTAGACACCGAAGGATTTTCCTGACAAGTTCACTGTTAGTATAGTTCTTGCCAAGGCTTTTTAGGCCATTGACAATATCAGTAAACCTAGTGAACATGCTTGTGATTGTTTCATTTGAATCCATTTTAAATAGTTCATATTTATGAACCAAGATGTTTATTTTGGATTCCTTGACTTGATTCGTGCCCTCATGGGTCACTTCAAGTCTGTCCCAAATTTCTTTTGCAGAATTACAAGTTGAAACTCTATTGAATTCATTACGGTCTAAGGCACAATAAAACACATTCATTGCTTTAGAGTTTAGTTGTGCCTTCCTCATGTCATGTTCATCCCAATCCGTTTCTAGTTTGGGTACCTTAACACCCTCTACATATGTGGATGGGATGTATGGGCCATTCACTACAATGGTCCACATCTCATAGTCTTGGGCTTGGATGAATATTCTCATCCTAGCCTTCCAGTATGAGTAGTCGGATCCATTGAAGAAAGGAGGGCTTTGGGTGGACTGACCCTCAATGTGAGAAGATCCAAATGGGGTTGTCATTTTGATCTTTTAACTCTTGAGTGGAAGAGTTTTTGGCTCTGATACCACTTGTTGCCCAGATAGACAACCCAAGAGGGGGGGTGAATTGGGTTTTTAAATTAACTTAGCTAATTAAAACTTTGTGGATGATTAACTAAATACTATAGCCAGTTATTTAATTAAAGCTAAGTGCTGTGAGTAATGTGTGGGGAAGAAGATGAGAGACAATGCACTACAAACACAAAGTTTTATAGTGGTTCGGAGCTAACCCTTGCTCCTACGTCCACTCCCCAAGTCTCACTTGGGAATTTCACTATAACCCCCTTGGATTACAGCCGGTTGTTTTGCAAGCTCACAACCGAACTTGTTGTTTTACGAGCTCACAACGAACTCGGTCGGTTTTCCCAGGCTCACCGACTAGAACCAACCCCGATTGTTTTCCCGGGCTCACAATCAAACCCTTACACTCGTTGGTTTTAAACCGGCTCACCAACCAACCTTAATCCCTTTGATTCAATCCCCCGATTGAATCAAGTAAATACACGAGATAGAAGAAAACAGAAAATAGCTTCTCAAAAAGCAGATTTAAAACAATATAATCGTAAAGGAGTTAGAAGCCCTCAAACGCTTTTCAGATGGTGAAGAGGTGTGGCTTCTGGAACTCCGGTCTCCTCTTGAAAGAGTGATCGACTTGAAAGCAGGAGGAGGAAGCTTTGAATGCTGGAAAGATGTTGGTGGAGCAGTAAATGCAGATCTTCCCTTTTTCTCGTTGAAGAGCACTTAGAGAGCTTGAAGACTTGAATGCTAGGAGTGGAATGTGTGTTCTCTACCTTGCTACAGTCTTCTGTGGCTATTTAAGCCAACCCCCACGGAAACTAGCCGTTACTCTGCTTTTTCTGGCCGTTCTGCACACTCTGCACAGCCTGACAATGTGACCGTTGGTGGGTTGGAGTCGACTCGCGCGATCAGGAGTCGACTCGGCTGTAGCAGGAGTCGACTCGAGCTTTTCCGGAGTCGACTCGGCAACTGTTCCCAGTTTGAATTAAAGTTGCCGTCTTGACTGGGAGTCGACTCGTCTTGACCCGGAGTCGACTCGCCAACTTCTGGCGCTGACCTGGCAATTTTGGAGTCGGCTCATCCTCTGTAGTCCGTGGATCCAAATTTGAATTTTGTCCACTCGAGTCGACTCGACTGTCCTGGGAGTCGACTCGAATCTCAGAGCCCGAACTCCCGATTCTCTGTCTTTTGGCTCATCCAGTCTTGGAGTCGACTCGAACTTCCTTGGAGTCGACTCGGCTCTCAGTTTCCGAAAGTTGGTCTTCTGCCTTTTGACGTGAAGCTTGTCTTGGAGTCGACTCGAGCTGTCTGGGAGTCGACTCGAATCTCAGAGGCAGTAACATGGTCTTCTGTCTGTCGATGGTCGCACAGTCTCGGAGTCGACTCGCGTACTGCGGGAGTCGACTCGAATCTCAGAGTCCATAAAACGCTCTCTGACTTTTTCTTTGTGTACCGCTGGGAGTCGACTCGCGTTCCACTGGAGTCGACTCGAATCTCAGAGTCCATAAAACGCTCTCTGACTTTTTCTGTGTGTACCGCTGGGAGTCGACTCGCGTTCCACTGGAGTCGACTCGAATCTCAGACCTGAAAAACTGCTCTTCTGTCCTTCTGTCTGTTTTCAGTCGGAGTCGACTCGTACTGATCAGGAGTCGACTCGAGCTCGTGCCAGTGACCTTGATACGCTTGGAGTCGACTCGTGAAACTCGAGAGTCGACTCGTATCTCAGACATTGGTTCATGCAGACTTCTTAACTTATCCAAAATGCTATGAACCAAGTCTAGAGACACTTGGACAGGATTTTCACTGAAACACTCAATTGAATTCATTAGTAATCACAAGATATACTCCAATGCTTTGAGCTCATCAAAATCAAACGGGGTTTTAATCGATCACTCCACATCCTCCTCGACAGATATGTCGTGCTGTCGGAAGATCAAGGTGAGTATCATACCATAAGGCAGAGATACTCTGGAGTTGCAGATCACCTGATAGTCAACTTTAAAGACCACGCAATAGCACGTATCTAGTAGGATAGTGATTACGGGTATCGATCCACAAGGATTGGGGTATAGTTATTTTTCTTAAAATAAAAATATTTAAAATGATGAATTTGTGAAGACTATTAAACTAAACAATTCAATAAAAGAAAATGCAATTAAAAAGATATCAGTTTGGAAGAACCTAGGGCAAGAAATTCACCACTAACATCGAAACAAGGGTTATTTATATTTTAATTTATTCTTGGATTAACATGCAAATCGGCTACAAGCCTAACAAGCATTCGAATAAAATCTCACAGAAGTAATTTAGGCATAATTCATCTTTAGTTTAGCATGAAATGTCTACCCTAATCTATGGTGGTAGCACATCGCATCTTCCTTAAGCATGAACTATCTTATTTTTACTTCAATGATCATGAAGAGCAGTTGTATAAACTTCATATTTAAAATCACAGAAATTAAATATGAGATGAAATAAAATATTCATTAGAAGCAGAATAAGGTTTATATAACTCCAAGAATAGAAATTAAAAATATAAAACCCATATCCCTGTGTTAGGGCTGCATCCAGCCCTAAAGAGAAGATTAGCCCTGCATAGAGTTGGAGACGGCAGCAGCAGCACAGCAGCGGGCTTCCATCTCTTCCTTTCGCCGGCTTCCTCTCCCTCTTGAACTTCTATGGAAATTCATTTTGGGAGAACCTAGGGCAAGGAATTCACCACTAACATCGAAACAAGGATTATTTATATTTTAATTTATTCTTGGATTAACATGCAAATTGGCTACAAGCCTAATAAGCATTCGAATAAAATCTCACAGAAGTAATTTAGGCATAATCCATCTTTAGTTTAGCATGAAATGTCTACCCTAATCTAAGGTGGTAGCACATCGCATCTTCCTTAAGCATGAACTATCTTATTTTTACTTCAATGATCATGAAGAGCAGTTGTATAAACTTCATATTTAAAATCACAGAAATTAAATATGAGATGAAATAAAATATTCATTAGAAGTAGAATAAGGTTTATACAACTCCAAGAATAGAAATTAAAAATATAAAACCCATATCCCTGTGTTAGGGCTGCATCCAGCCCTAAAGAGAAGATCAGCCCTGCATGGAGTTGGAGACGGCAGCAGCAGCACAGCAGCGGGCTTCCATCTCTTCCTTTCGCCGGCTTCCTCTCCCTCTTGAACTTCTATAGAAATTCATTCCCGAAATACCCAAAAGTTCTCTCTCCCCTTTTATTCTTCTTCTTCCCGTGGGATGTGGCCTTCGAGAGATGATGGGAGCAACCCTCGGTGGGGGAAGAGGGAATGCCCCCCCCCGGTGGGGGAAGAAGGATTGCCCCCTCTGTTTCACGGTTTGGCCTTTTATAGGCTGCGTATCTCCCCCTCTCTCCCCTTGTGGCTGTTCCGGATAAGGCTGTGGATGCTTGATCTTCTCCGCAGATGATGGAAGATGGTTCCATGGTTGAGAAGAGCTGGCTTCATGCGGATGGGAGTATCCTTTGGATGCGGAGATCTCATGCGGTTGGCTGCAAATGCTGGGAGTGATTCGAGGAATCTGATGACGTTGGGATTCACGGACGGCTGGGAACGAACTTCGGTTTGAGGCAGGGGATGATGACACGGCTGCGAGTTCGGTTGGAGTTTATCCCGTGAAGATGGAGGATAGAGCTGATCCATGGGGTATATGGGATTATGAACGGGATGTACGAGAAACAGGGGATTTGGAGAGGAGCATGGGACGTTGGAATGTTGATGCAGAGAAGTTTGGTTTGTTCGATGGGATACGGGAGCTGGGAGATCCGAAAGAAGGTTCTGGTTTTCATCCGATGAAACAGGGGATTTGATGTGGTCATGGGATGTTTCCGTGAAGTCTGGGAAGAAGCTGAACCGAGGAAGCAGGGGGGTTCGGTTGGCAGTAGAGATGAAGCTCGCGATGGGAAGACTTGGGTTTTGTTCCGCTGAAGCAGGGGATGATGTGGATGAATCGGCACAGGGGAAGACGTTGTTGAAGCTTAGAATCGGTGGATACGGTTGATAACAGGGAGATGTGAATCTATTTGGGATTGGTCGGTTTGGGATGCAGGGGCCTCGGGTGAGAGAAATCCGGAAGAATGGGGAGATGGAGTGCGGAATGGGATGAAGTTGGTTTGGTTCTGTTTGTGGGAGATCTGATCGGAAGCTGGGAGGAGTGGTTGTGGATGGAACTGGATCGTGGATGCAGGGGATGTGAATAAATCACAGAGAACCGCTGAGATGGCGAATCCGGAAGGAGGTTGGGATACTCTGTTCTGTGATGCAGGGAGTCGGAAGAATGGAGGCTGATCGTGTGAAGATTTGTTGCGGATTGGAGGCGGCTGGCAACGGAATATCTAGATGCTGGGAGGAAAGTTGGTTCGAAACAGGGGATCTTTGGAAGATATCTAGAATGAATCCGGGTGAAGAGGAGGATCGGTGAAGCTAATCCAAATGCTAGGAAGGATTCGAAGAAGACGTGGACGTGAAGTTGAGAGGGATTTACGGACGAAGAGGATCACAGGATAAGCTTGGAATTCGGAAGAAGAGGTTGGCTGCTGGCTTTTGATCAGGAGGTCCAATGCGGTCGGCCGAGCATGGGCTAAGAAGGAAAGTTGGACCGGGTTTGTGAAAGGAAGTTGTTCAGGATGTGGAGTTCGGGAGGATGAGGTGGATGTTGGGAGATTAGTTGAGATGAAGACACGGGAAATTTTGTTGAGCCAAATGCAGGAAAGGACCAAGGGAGTTGGGATGAATCTGAAAGGGTCTTGATTTGCGGGGCTGCATGCGATTTGGGTTCAAAATGAATTTGACTTGACCTGCATACGTTAGATTCAACCAATAAAAAAATCAAACTTGAATTATTTTTAATACTTTATTAAAATGTAATGATGAAAGGGAACATTTATTTTTTCATGTTTAAATATAAAATATGTGCATTAAAATGATGATAAGTGCTATGAAAAAGATATTAATTTATTCATTATTTAGCAGTTATCACACCCCCCAACCTACATTTTGCTAGTCCTCGAGCAAAATAAAAGCTAACTCACTTTCGCAGGAATCGCGATTGCATTTACCGTATGCAATAAGGCTTTAAACCCCTAGGTGGCCCTAGTGGACGAGTTTTGTCTCGTGAGGGTTTCCGGCTCAGATACCCACAAACTGCTGTCGAAAGTATTTATTTTATTATTTTATAAAATCTAATTTCAAATGCATAAGTGCCAATAATTTCAAAAGCACACAAAGTTTTAATTACTAAGTCAGCCCAAATCCTAGGTCAAGATGCAACTTAAGTTGAAGTCATTAAGTTTCCGTTAGAGAGTTGTAAGGCTAATTTATACTTGGGTGCTCGGTGATATCTGGACCATACACAAGCTAAGGCTTTAGATTCTCCAAAATACTGCTAAAACTAGTAGTTTCCAAAAATTGGTCAGATAAGACCTAATCACTGATTCAAAATCATCCTACCTTGCAGGATTTCGAGAGTTGTGGATGTTTACTTTAATACCTCATGGGCTTTATCTGTAATATTCCAGTTTACTCGAATTTTTACAACGACGGCTTTCACACTATCGTCTTTTTCAAGGTCAATATTATTTTCTCTTTTTCTCTTCTTTTTTTTTATTTTTTTTATTTTTTTTTATTTTTTTTATTTTATATTTGTTACGCACTTTTACTCTTGTAATGATTCCTCCATGTAACGAGCATTCAGTCAACACTCCCACACCAGATGGCATAAGGTGTTAGGCATCAAGACTCCCCTACGGACCTATGCTCGGGTTCCTCATTACAAGCCTGCTGACCTTTGACGATAGGTAGCCCTTTTCGATGTACCTGACTAAATTCACTTTTTTTTTTTTTAAACAATAAATATGGGATAATAGTGAATTAGATAGGAATGATTCATCAGGACTCAAGGTTGCTACTAGACTTAGCAACATAATGTTGAACCTAATCCTTAGAAGTGTAGGCCATGTGTGTTGTGAAATTCCAAAGTAAAAATTATCTTACAACTCGCTAAAAGAATTTTTAATAAAAAGAACTCAAATTGACTTACTCCTGACTAGTTATTGGGCTTTTTTAGATTTTATATAGTTTGTGTGTTTATCATTTCAGCACTAAAGCATAGAAATTAGTTTTTTTTTTTGAAATTCACTTTTTTTTTTAAATTCACTTAAAAATGTGAAAATGCGAAAAATTTCTTCAAAAATTCGAATCCTGTACCCCCCAACCTAGATTAGACATTGTCCTCAATGTTTTTTTTTTGATGAAATTTTTTTTGAATATTATATTATTATTTTTATTGTTTTATATATTTTTTTTATTTTGGACGAAAATATGATGCATATGGAGGATAGAAGCATTTTACCGTAGTTGCATCAGTAATATGAGGGATCCTATTAAGAAAATAAAAAAATGCGACAAGAAAATATGCAAAAAATAACCAACGAGAATTGGGTTGCCTCCCAACAAGCGCTAAGTTTAACGTCTTCAGCCAGACGCAGTGCATCCTTAATTATATCATGCCGGGTTCATGCCGAGTTTTCCAAAGAAGAAAATTTGTGGAAGATTGATTGTCGGGCACGGAGTTATACTCTTCTGATCAGTCAAGTCAAGCATGCACTAAAAGAAAACACGTCAAATCCTTGTATTTGCCCTAAAATCACTAGACAGCTCCTAACTGATTTGAAGAGGGCACCTAAGCCTCCAATCCGGTCTAATGACTTAGCTGACCAGGTAAGCTCCCAGGTAAGTGGGGGGGTCGCGATGCGTTGCAAAGGTCCCACTTAAAAACCACTTGCCTCGAACAGATGAACTGTCTCCCTTAAAGGGACAAAGCTTGCCAAGACATCAACTAAGCCACAGAGCGAAATTGGTGCAACTTTCAGTGATCTTCATCCTATTGAGCTCGAATGTCCCTAGGGGCCAACGTCTAATTGATTTTAATTAATGTGATAGCTATGTGAGAATTGATTCACCTAATTTGGGCAAGAATCTGGTGATGAAATCCAGTTCTTATCTTGTTGGGGTGATTGCCCTTACTATGTGCGGATTAATTGGTGTATGTGTATCAAGCATGCATTCACACTTTTACTGAAATTAAAATCAAACAATCACCACAATATTTCAAGCAAACTGGGAATCAATTTAAATAAGAAATGTTTAGAGGTTACCAAAAGGAATTTTCTCAGTAATTTTTTTAATTTTTTAAGGCAAACCTCTACAGCATTCCTTTTCCAGCAATTTTCTTTTTGATCGTCCCAGATGTCTTCTTCGATTCCTAATTAAATAATACCAAAATCAAAAATTAGTAGGAGAGAAGAAGGAGATAAGGAATGTAACAAAAAAATAGAAAATATTTTTATTTTATTTTAGATATATATATTTTTTTTGAAAGTTTTTTTTTTTATGAAAAGAAAAATAACTATGCTAACAATCCCCGGCAATGGCGCCAAAAATTGATAGTCAACTTTAAAAACCACGCAATAGCACGTATCTAGTAGGATAGTGATTACGGGTATCGATCCACAAGGATTGGGGTATAGTTGTTTTTCTTAAAATAAAAATATTTAAAATGATGAATTTGTGAAGACTATTAAACTAAACAATTCAATAAAAGAAAATGCAATTAAAAAGATATCAGTTTGGGAGAACCTAGGGCAAGGAATTCACCACTAACATCGAAACAAGGGTTATTTATATTTTAATTTATTCTTGGATTAACATGCAAATTGGCTACAAGCCTAATAAGCATTCGAATAAAATCTCACAGAAGTAATTTAGGCATAATCCATCTTTAGTTTAGCATGAAATGTCTACCCTAATCTAAGGTGGTAGCACATCGCATCTTCCTTAAGCATGAACTATCTTATTTTTACTTCAATGATCATGAAGAGCAGTTGTATAAACTTCATATTTAAAATCACAGAAATTAAATATGAGATGAAATAAAATATTCATTAGAAGCAGAATAAGGTTTATACAACTCCAAGAATAGAAATTAAAAATATAAAACCCATATCCCTGTGTTAGGGCTGCATCCAGCACTAAAGAGAAGATCAGCCCTGCATGAAGTTGGAGACGGCAGCAGCAGCACAGCAGCGGGCTTCCATCTCTTCCTTTCGCCGGCTTCCTCTCCCTCTTGAACTTCTATGGAAATTCATTTTGGGAGAACCTAGGGCAAGAAATTCACCACTAACATCCAAACAAGGGTTATTTATATTTTAATTTATTCTTGGATTAACATGCAAATTGGCTACAAGCCTAATAAGCATTCGAATAAAATCTCACAGAAGTAATTTAGGCATAATCCATCTTTAGTTTAGCATGAAATGTCTACCCTAATCTAAGGTGGTAGCACATCGCATCTTCCTTAAGCATGAACTATCTTATTTTTACTTCAATGATCATGAAGAGCAGTTGTATAAACTTCATATTTAAAATCACAGAAATTAAATATGAGATGAAATAAAATATTCATTAGAAGCAGAATAAGGTTTATACAACTCCAAGAATAGAAATTAAAAATATAAAACCCATATCCCTGTGTTAGGGCTGCATCCAGCCCTAAAGAGAAGATCAGCCCTGCATGGAGTTGGAGACGGCAGCAGCAGCACAGCAGCGGGCTTCCATCTCTTCCTTTCGCCGGCTTCCTCTCCCTCTTGAACTTCTATGGAAATTCATTCCCGAAATACCCAAAAGTTCTCTCTCCCCTTTTATTCTTCTTCTTCCCGTGGGATGTGGCCTTCGAGAGATGATGGGAGCAACCCCCGGTGGGGGAAGAGGGAATGCCCCCCCCGGTGGGGGAAGAAGGATTGCCCCCTCTGTTTCACGGTTTGGCCTTTTATAGGCTGCGTATCTCCCCCTCTCTCCCCTTGTGGCTGTTCCGGATAAGGCTGTGGATGCTTGATCTTCTCCGCAGATGATGGAAGATGGTTCCATGGTTGAGAAGAGCTGGCTTCATGCGGATGGGAGTATCCTTTGGATGCGGAGATCTCATGCGGTTGGCTGCAAATGCTGGGAGTGATTCGAGGAATCTGATGGTGTTGGGATTCACGGACGGCTGGGAACGAACTTCGGTTTGAGGCAGGGGATGATGACACAGCTGCGAGTTCGGTTGGAGTTTATCCCGTGAAGATGGAGGATAGAGCTGATCCATGGGGTATATGGGATTATGAACGGGATGTACGAGAAACAGGGGATTTGGAGAGGAGCATGGGACGTTGAAACGTTGATGCAGAGAAGTTTGGTTTGTTCGATGGGATACGGGAGCTGGGAGATCCGAAAGAAGGTTCTGGTTTTCATCCGATGAAACAGGGGATTTGATGTGGTCATGGGATGTTTCCGTGAAGTCTGGGAAGAAGCTGAACCGAGGAAGCAGGGGGGTTCGGTTGGCAGTTGAGATGAAGCTCGCGATGGGAAGACTTGGGTTTTGTTCCGCTGAAGCAGGGGATTATGTGGATGAATCGGCACAGGGGAAGACGTTGTTGAAGCTTAGAATCGGTGGATACGGTTGATAACAGGGAGATGTGAATCTATTTGGGATTGGTCGGTTTGGGATGCAGGGGCCTCGGGTGAGAGAAATCCGGAAGAATGGGGAGATGGAGTGCGGAATGGGATGAAGTTGGTTTGGTTCTGTTTGTGGGAGATCTGATCGGAAGCTGGGAGGAGTGGTTGTGGATGGAACTGGATCGTGGATGCAGGGGATGTGAATAAATCACAGAGAACCGCTGAGATGGCGAATCCGGAAGGAGGTTGGGATACTCTGTTCTGTGATGCAGGGAGTCGGAAGAATGGAGGCTGATCGTGTGAAGATTTGTTGCGGATTGGAGGCGGCTGGCAACGGAATATCTAGATGCTGGGAGGAAAGTTGGTTCGAAACAGGGGATCTTTGGAAGATATCTAGAATGAATCCGGGTGAAGAGGAGGATCGGTGAAGCTAATCCAAATGATAGGAAGGATTCGAAGAAGACGTGGACGTGAAGTTGAGAGGGATTTACGGACGAAGAGGATCACAGGATAAGCTTGGAATTCGGAAGAAGAGGTTGGCTGCTGGCTTTTGATCAGGAGGTCCAATGCGGTCGGCCGAGCATGGGCTAAGAAGGAAAGTTGGACCGGGTTTGTGAAAGGAAGTTGTTCAGGATGTGGAGTTCGGGAGGATGAGGTGGATGTTGGGAGATTAGTTGAGATGAAGACACGGGAAATTTTGTTGAGCCAAATGCAGGAAAGGACCAAGGGAGTTGGGATGAATCTGAAAGGGTCTTGATTTGCGGGGCTGCATGCGATTTGGGTTCAAAATGAATTTGACTTGACCTGCATACGTTAGATTCAACCAATAAAAAAATCAAACTTGAATTATTTTTAATACTTTATTAAAATGTAATGATGAAAGGGAACATTTATTTTTCATGTTTAAATATAAAATATGTGCATTAAAATGATGATAAGTGCTATGAAAAAGATATTAATTTATTCATTATTTAGCAGTTATCATCACCTTCCTCATCTGCCTAAGTATCATGGCCGGGAGATTCAGGGGAATACCCTGAATAATATGCTCCATCACTACTAGATCTCGCTCTGTAATGGGATCAAATCTCCCGCTCTTCGGAAATAGAATCCTATCAATGATGTTGTGCAACAACCTCATCTCTGTAGAAAGAGAGCTCGCTATAACCTGCTCCGAGAAGTCGAAGTCTTCATTCTTAAGAATTAACTGCAGGGCTCTCAACTTGTTTTCTGGCCTTTCTAGAGTTGCTCCTTCGCAGGGGAGATGAAGCAACTCACTCAAACTCTCTTTGGAAACTCGAACCCTAACTCCTCGAACTTCCGATATGAGCCCTCCCATCCCAGTTTTGAGAAAGGCATAGAACTCCCGAACTAGTCCCGGGTATATCACCACATCTAGGGAGCAAAGATACTCCCAACCTTGCCTTCGGATCCATTCTCCCAAACGGAACCCTTCTTGATCAAAGAACTCGGAATGGATCCTTCTCCCGTTGTAACCGGTCTCCCCGCAAACTTTGCAAGTTGTACTGAAGGGGAGGGAGGAGGAGGTGGCTCTACACATGTCTCACCTTGTGGAGACACTGTAGATGGCTCCGTAGCTTCTCTTTCCGCACGTTGGATCCGTGAGACTCTCCCTGATCGCTTGGCTACGGCTCTTTTGGGTCCCATTTCTCCAAGATTTTGTTGTAATCTACTGTTTGGAGATGATTGGAGGAGATTGGAGAGTGGGAAATAGGGTTTTCGGAAGAGGACAAAGGGTAAACAGTGCCCTAGATAGCTCACGGGTCCCCCTTTTAACAGTGGGGTCCCGACGTTGGGTCGACTCAAGAATTTTTTTGGGTCGACTCAACGTTGGGTCGACCCTATTCTGGGTTGGGTCGACCCAAGTTCAGAAATTTTTCCTTTCTCTTCCTTTTCGCTTCTAAAAATTTTTCTTGCTTCCAATCCTTACAAATTCTTTCTGGGACAATGATACCTGAGTAAGAAATCTATAGATTACAAGTTTGACTCATGTTTCATGGGTTTTTAGAAATGGGAGGAATGTATCATGAGACTGCTTGCTCCCTTTTATATCTCTTCAATAAAAAGGATCACATATTTCTAATTCCCTCCTTAGCGTGCAGAATCTATCTTCACTCAAGGGTTTTGTGAATATGTCAGCTAATTGTTTTTCAGTGCATATATGCTCAATACATATGTTTCCATTTTGCACATGATCCCTAATAAAATGATATCTTATTTCTATGTGTTTGGCTTTAGAATGCTGAACCGGATTTTTAGTGAGGTTGATGGCACTAGTATTATCACACTTAATAGGAATGTTATCTAGTTTAACTCCATAGTCCTCTAGTTGTTGCTTAAGCCATAGTACTTGAGCACAACAACTGCCAGCAGCTATATATTCAGCTTCAGCTGTTGACAGTGCCACTGAATTCTGTTTTTTGCTAAACCATGATACTAAGTTGTTTCCTAAGAATTGACATATTCCACTAGTGCTCTTCCTATCTAATTTGCATCCAGCAAAATCAGCATCTGAGTATGCAAACAAATCTAGATAGGAGTCTCTTGAGTACCATAATCCTATGTTCGTAGTTCCTCTTAATTATCTAAGGATTCTTTTAACAGCACTTAAATATGACTCCTTAGGATCTGATTGGTATCTAGCACATATTCCTACACTAAACACGATGACGATGTCTGGTCTACTAGTAGTAAGGTAGAGCAAGGATCCAATTAGTCCTCTATAAAGCTTAATATCAATACTCTTTCCTTTCTCATCTTTGTCTAGCTTACTAGTAGGATTCATTAGAGTGCCTACTCCCTTATGATTGTCATTCCCAAACTTCTTTAGTATTTCCTTTGTATACTTAGTTTGATGAATGAAGATACCTTCTTTAGTTTGTTTGATTTGTAATCCTAGAAAGAAACTTAGTTCTCCTATCAAACTCATTTCGAATTCTCCGTGCATTAAATCAGCAAATTCTTTGCAAAGAGTATCATTTGTGGCACCAAAGATTATGTCATCCACATATATTTGTACTGTTGGGAACCCGCCCATGGCGCTGATGTTTCAAAAAAAATCAGATGGCAGCGGAAGAGGCATGTACGGGATCGACGTTCATCGCATGAACGTTGTTTCATGAACCATCCGTAGTTAGGCAAGAATTAAAAACTTTTAAAACATTAGAAGATCAGATCTTCACCTTGTGCGGGTAGATGATCACCGCAAATCTGAGTTCGTGGTTTAGGAAGAGGGTTCGCTTGAAGCCGTTCAAGTGTCCGGCCTCTACGGGTATCCACACGAAGCAGAGATCCGATCAAAGCTCTCTAGTCTTCCCGGGGTGCTAGCTCCCTTGCAAAGACTTCTTTTGATGGCTGATTTCCTCTCTTTCAATCAACCCTTGATTGTGTTTGAGAGGAGGAAGAAGAAGGAGCAACCAAGGAAGAAGAACACAGCCCCTGCAGCCTTTCTTTCTTTTCCCTGCGTTGGAAGGAAGAAGGGAGGAAGAGGATGCCGCCAACACCTTGGACTTGTTCTTCCTTGCTTGCGGCTGAACCAAGAGGAGAGGAGAGGGAGGTGTACGGCAGCAAGGAGAGGGAGAGCACTCACTAGGGCGCCGGCCTCATGCCTCCTTATAAAGCCATCTAGGGCTCCTACAAATTTGGAGCCCTAGACAAGTTTCCAAAGAGGGGGCGCCGGCCCCCTCTCTTCATGCTGCACCATGAGATCAAAAGAGGAGGGGCGTGAGCCCCTCCCTCTTATGTTGCCCTAATCCTCATTAAGTAAGGTTTTGGTTGCCCTAATGTGGTCAAGCCCTAATCCAATTAGGCTTAGCCCAAGGGTGAACCAATTTGGATCAAATCTAGGTAAGTCCTAATCCAATTAGAACTTAAATCAATTTTGACTCAATTGAACTCTTCAATCCTAATCCAATTAGGAGTCTTATTGATTCATTAGATTAATAATTAATTGTGACTTAAGAAACCCTAATCCAAATTAGGACATATTTAATTTTAGTCCTAATCTAATTAGGACTCTATTTGAATCCGAAGTCCTAATCCAATTAGAATTTCTAGGAATCCTATTCTAAGTAGGAATCCAAAGATGAATTCAAAATCCTAATCTAATTAGGATTGTAGGAATCCTACTCCAAGTAGGAATCCCAGTCCTACTCCAACTAGGATTCTCAGTCCTAATCCAATTAGGACTCTAGGAATCCTACTCGAAGTAGGACTCTTGTTTCAAGTCCAATTAATTAATTCCCATTGTTCCTTCTTCAACTTATTTATCAATCGAATTGATTACTCGTGATTCATAATCACTTTTCAACCATCGGATCGGTCAATACTTCTAGTGTGTGTGACCCCATAGGTTCTATTCTGACTGGTAGTGAGATATATTGCGATCTCTATCACAATATCATTGAAAACTTCTTTCAATGGGTTGGAACGATTCCAACTCTACTCATTAGGGTTTATCGATCATCGAGATAATCTCTGTGAGTCCCACCATCCACCAGTGACACCTAGCAGCATGTAGTGGCTACCCAGTAGAATAGAATGATGAACCTCTAGGTGCAGTTATCATGTGATACAGTCCTACTATCATGGATCCCTACAGGACGGAGGTCATGGACAACTCGTCAAACCCCATCGTCTGTCATATGTGAAGATTTATTCGACTTAAGTTTGAGAGTGGAAAACTCTTTCTCCACTATGCATACTGCCCCGGCCGAGGTCTTACGGACTCAGTCTTATAAATAGGATCTCTCCTTATCTATCAAGGTCGATAGATTCCTTATAGGTGCATACCCTACTCCTACAGTGAACTTACTGCAGCCAATCTACACTGCATGGACCCATATGGCTAGAGACCATGTATGTGTGCAGTCAAACTACAATAACCTCACTGTGAGTAGCCGAAGCACCGCAGGTCAAAGGACCAGTCACACTACTGCAACATCAAGCAAGTCACTGACGAGTGGATAGATATCCAAGTGACTTCTTGTCTTGGTCACGCTCAGTACCCTTGTTCTCTAATAAGCACCTGCACTATCACTTCAGTGTCCCTACACTGTGGACTCAAGTCTCGTCCATCCAGAAGGCAAGTGATCTGTGCACTGATCGGATCGATCACCGTCCTCGTGATGATCCATTGATCAAGAGCATTTAGAAATTAATCACCAATAATACATGGCTCAAATTCTCAACTCTTGAGAATATGCATCATCATCTTATTAATTTCTTGGACGATTCATAGACACATAAATAATATGAATGAAAAGATGCCTTTTATTTATTCAATAATAAATAGTCAAGTACAAAATTATGTCCCCAGAATTAACAATGTGTCAGCCAGATTGGCTTCTAGGGCATACATCTAACAATCTCCCACTTGCACTAAAGCCAATCAGTCATATATCTAAGCCCCATCTTCGCAAGGTGGGCTTCAGTCTTCTGCTGACTTAGCTGCTTAGTGAACGGGTCTGCCACGTTATCCGCGGAGTCTACTCTCTGTACCTCTACATATTTCTTCTCAACATAGTCGCATATGAGATGGAAGCGCCGCTCTATATGCTTGGACTTCTGATGAGACCTTGGCTCCTTAGCAAGAGCTATGGCACCATTATTATCGCAGTAGAGTGTTATGGCATCTGATGTCATCACGTCCAACTCTGCAATGAATTTCTTGGACCAGAAGCCTTCCTTAGCAGCTTCAGAGGCGGCGATGTATTCAGCTTCCATAGTAGAATCAGCAATGATCGGTTGTTTAGAACTCTTCCAATTCACCGTACCACCATTGCACAAGAACACATATCCAGATGTTGACTTTCTATCATCGACATCAGTCATGAAGTCTGAATCTGTGTACCCTTCTACCTTTAACTCTGATGATCCTCCAAAAATCAAGAATAAATCTTTAGTTCTTCTCAAGTACTTAAGAATATTCTTCACAGTTATCCAGTGTTCTTCACCTGGATTCGACTGATATCTGCTTGTGACACTCACAGCAAGAGCTATATCAGGTCGTGTACATAGCATGGCATACATGAGGCTCCCTATTGCTGATGCATAGGGAATCTTGCTCATGCGTTGAATCTCTTCAGATGTGTTGGGGCACATCTTCTTGGAGAGTTGAATTCCATGTCTTAGGGGTAAGAGACCCCTCTTGGAGTTTTCCATGCTGAACCTCTTCAGCACCTCCTCTATGTACATCTTCTGTGATAGGCCAAGCATCCTTTTAGATCAAACGGTTCCTCTTCGTTTTTGATGAAATCAAACGTTTCCTCTTCGTTTCCACTAACCTTTTTGTAAACACACGGTTTCTCTTCGTTTTTGATGAAATCAAACATTTTAATTGCATCATCGAAACGAGTGTTCCAACTCCGAGATGCTTGCTTTAGTCCATAAATGGACCTTTGCAACTTGCAGACCTTGTGATCTCCATCACTGGAAGTGAAACCCAGAGGCTGTTTCATATAGATATCTTCATCAAGATATCCATTCAGAAAAGTAGTTTTCACATCCATCTGCCAGATTTCATAATCATGAAATGCTGCAATGGCAAGCAATGTTCGGATGGATTTTAGCATGGCTACAGGTGAAAAGGTCTCCTGATAGTCAATGCCTTCGCGCTGACTATACCCTTTCGCCACAAGCCTTGCCTTATAGGTCTCTACCTCTCCATCCGAACCTATTTTCCTTTTGTAGATCCATTTACATCCAATAGGTACAATACCTTCTGGTGGGTCTACTAAGGTCCAGACTTGGTTGGAATGCATGGAGTCTAACTCTGACTTCATGGCTTCCAGCCATTTCTCGGAATCGATATCAGATATCGCCTCATCGTAGGTTTTGGGATCTTGTGTATGATCCCTATCTCCCACTAGGAACATTTCCTCGGTATCCTCTTCTAGTATACCTAAGTATCTATCGGGAGGATGGGAGACCCTACTAGATCTACGAGGTGGTCGAGGGACATCGTGTACTGGCTCTGTATGAATGGGTTCAATAGGATCCATGACTCGTTGCTTTTCAGAGACTTTCTCTTCAAGCTCAATTTTTCTCCCACTGCCTCTATCAAGGATAAACTGGTTTTCCAAGAAGATGGCATGACGGCTCACAAACACATTGTGATCCTCTGAGACGTAAAAATTGTATCCTAATGACTCTTTAGGATATCCTATAAAACGAGCACTTATGGTCCTAGCCTCTAGTTTGTCCGCCTGTAGTCTCTTGACGTGGGCCGGACATCCCCAAATCTTGAGATGACCAAGACTTGGTTTCTTACCATGCTATATCTCATACGGTGTGGTAGGAACGGATTTAGAGGGAACTCTATTCAGTAGATATACTGCGGTAAGTAAGGCATCTCCCCAAAGAAACATCGGTAAATCAGTGAAGCTCATTATGGTCCTGACCATATCCAATAGGGTCCGATTCCTCCTCTCTGACACCCCGTTGAGTTGAGGTGTACCCGGAGGAGTCCATTGTGAGACTATGCCATTGTCCTTGAGATACTCCCGGAATTCTCCACTAAGGTATTCTCCTCCTCGATCTGATCGAAGAGCTTTAAGGGTTTTTCCAGTTTGTTTTTCTACTTCATTCTTGAACTCTTTGAACTTTTCAAAAGATTCAGACTTGTGTCTCATAAGATACACATACCCATACCGTGAATAATCATCGGTAAAGGTAATGAAGTACGAATAACGTCCCCTGAATAGCACATCGAATGGGCCACATACATCTGTATGTACTAGGGTAAGTATTTCAGTGGTCCTCTCCCCATGTCCTACAAAGGGCAATCTGGCCATTTTTTCTTGAAGATAGGACTCGCAAACTGGATATGACTTGGAAGTCAATGAGCCGAGAAGCCCATCTTTATCCATTTTGTTCATCCTATCCTCTCCAATATGGCCAAGCCTGAGGTGCCACAAATATTTTTGGTTTATCTCATCCCTGGATCTTTTGGATCCTTTGGCATTCACTACTTGCTCAGACACATTTATAGATACATCCATATGCAAATGATAGAGACTGTCAATCATAAAACCACGTGCAACTATTTTATTTCTGAAATAAATAGAACAGCAGTCTTTGTCAAAAGTAAAAACATGACCTTCCTGTGCTAGACATGAAACAGAAATCAAATTTCTGCTAGCAGCAGGTACATAATAGCAGTCTCTAAGCAATAAACTAAAACCAGATGGTAGTCGCAGATGGTAGGTGCCGACAGCCACAGCAGCAACTTTTGCCCCGTTGCCAACCCGAAGGGTTACCGCACCTTCCGCCAGCCTTCTACTTTTCTTTAGACCCTGCATAGTAGTGCACAAATGAGCACTAGAACCAGAATCTATAACCCAACTAGAAGTAGAAGAAACCGTTAGATTAGTTTCAATTATGAGCAAGTCTATACCTTCTGAAGGTGTGTCAGTCTTCTTGTTCTTCAGGCTCTCGAGGTATGAAGGACAGTTCCTTTTCCAGTGGCCGTCGACATTGCAGTGGAAACATTTTCCTTTGTCATTAGCCTTTTTCTTTTGAACTTTCTTCTTTGGCTTCTTGTCTTTCTTCTGCTTCTTCGCAGGCTTCTTTTTCTTCCAAGCAGACTTTCTCTTGGAACCAGAAGTCAACTCAGCAGCAAGGACATTGCCCCTTGAACCTTTCAAGGCTCCCTCAGCAGTTACCAACATGTTTATCAGTTCAGTCTTAGTGCATTCAATCTTATTCATGTGGTAGTTTACTATAAACTGACCAAATGAATCAGGAAGTGACTGTAGGATCAAATCCACTTGTAATTCCTTGTGCATGTTTATTCCGAGCTTCTCAAGCTCCTCTAGGTCCTTGATCATAGTCAGACCGTGATCATGGACAGACTGCCCTTCGCGTATCTTTGTCTTGAAGAGTCTCTTGGACACTTCAAAACGAGCTGTGCGACTCTGCTCACCATACAACTCTTGCAGGTGTGCTAGTATGTCCCTAGCAGTCTTCGTATTTTCATGCTGGCATTGGAGTTCATTTGACATGGATGCCATCATATAGCATTTAACTCTAATGTCATCATCCATCCACTTTTGATGCATCTGACGCTGAACATCAGTAGGACGTGTTGGTAGTGTGGGGCTATCTGAATCGAGTATGTAGCCTATTTTCTCACAGTCCAAAACAATTTTGAGGTTTCTAAGCGAGTCCTTGTAATTGGTTCCGGTCAATCGGTTGGTCTCAAGAATACGGGTCAAAGGGTTTGAAGCTGACATTGTATCTGCAGAGAGTAAAGATTCTAGTTAGATTTTTGTACTTGATCATTAATCTGTTCTAAAGTCTTTTAGAACAAATGTACCTCCCACTATTTTCTCGAATTCCTCACACTTCCCTGGTAGAAAAACGGAAATCCTACACGACTAGAGTTTCTAGTGGGTCCTGCGGTTCCACCGATTCACATGCCACCTCACCTAACAGTTATTGGTGACACATAGATTGATGAATGTACAACTCTTGTACAATGCTTCTCAAGCATGTTGTAGTGTAACTTGGTCTCTAAGCCATGAAAACCTCACCTAACAGTTATTGGTCCCATTTCTTAGTTAAGTCAGACCCACCGTATAACCGTAGGAATAAAGTCGTCATTGGGTCCTCACCTAACAGTTATTGGTGCCCAACCCCACCTTTATCCTACAACATCTCATGTCTATAGAGAGGTTCAGCCCCCCGATGCAACTTGAACACTGTGTCCAGCCGAGACAAATCAACATTAGAAAGGCCTTAGCAGCTCTACTACAGTGGAAGACCTATTGACTTAATATTGGTTAATCAGGTCTTAGTGTTTGCAACTTGAGCTCTTCATAAGAGATAATCGAACAATTGGCCAGGTAAGCAGGTGGGAGGCTCCCCTTACTCAGAGAGTAAGGTCCTAATTAAGTAACCACCTTTCATGCTTTCCTAGACACCAATTAGATCAATTAATCTAATATGACTTGCTCATGTCGGTTCACTCTCGACTTGATTGAGGAGGTTTTAATTTAGGTCTCAATTGGGTTTGCTACATCACATGTAAACCTATCTACCCGACTCACATTCACATCACATGCAAACGGCACATTGCAGGCAGTTATAATCGCAGCAATAATTAAAGCTAAACTTTAAATAGATGATGATCATGGATTCTAGCTAGGTCGTATTACAAGCACATGCACGTCAATCGATCAACTGGTCTTCAACTCTTGAATTGGTTCCAAGCCTTCTTGATTCGATCCTTGACCAACTCTTGATCCAATCGCCATCAACCGCTTAGACCCCTGTTCATCTCGTGCATCATCTTCGACTTGATCATTGACGTACATCACATCACAGAAATACAACCAGATATAAAATAAAAATAAAAATAAATTACATCTCCTTTTAGGAGGTACGCAGGCCTCTCAAAACATCAAATAAGATGCATGCAAGTATCTGAAAAATTACATGACATTACAGATCACATCGCAGGTCATTACATTTGATACCAAAAGGGTTTGAATCCTATGATCATCACCACATGCAGCAATTATAATTTTTAGATCTGAAAACTAACTGATTATATCATGACAAAGGTTGCTGATCATGCTAATCATGATTCTAAACTTTGTAATATCATTAACAATGCAATTAGAATCATCATCTTATCACATAAAAATCAGCATGCAAAAATTCAGCAACCCTGAAAAATCTGCATGCAGAAATTTTCAGCATGCACGATCCTTCAATTTTCAGATCTAATAAGCCTATTTATAATTAATTCTTACCTTAATCTACGAAGCCTAGGCTCTGATACCACTGTTGGAAACCCGCCCATGCCGCTGATGTTTCAAAAAAAATCAGATGGCAGCGGAAGAGGCATGTGCGGGATCGACGTTCATCGCATGAACGTTGTTTCATGAACCGTCCGTAGTTAGGCAAGAATTAAAAACTTTTAAAACATTAGAAGATCAGATCTTCACCTTGTGCGGGTAGATGATCACCGCAAATCTGAGTTCGTGGTTTAGGAAGAGGGTTCGCTTGAAGCCGTTCAAGTGTCCGGCCTCTACGGGTATCCACACGAAGCAGAGATCCAATCAAAGCTCTCTAGTCTTCCCGGGGTGCTAGCTCCCTTGCAAAGACTTCTTTTGATGGCTGATTTTCTCTCTTTCAATCAACCCTTGATTGTGTTTGAGAGGAGGAAGAAGAAGGAGAAACCAAGGAAGAAGAACACAGCCCCTGCAACCTTTCTTTCTTTTCCCTGCGTTGGAAGGAAGAAGGGAGGAAGAGGATGCCGCCAACACCTTGGACTTGTTCTTCCTTGCTTGCGGCTGAACCAAGAGGAGAGGAGAGGGAGGTGTACGGCAGCAAGGAGAGGGAGAGCACTCACTAGGGCGCCGGCCTCATGCCTCCTTATAAAGCCATCTAGGGCTCCTACAAATTTGGAGCCCTAGACAAGTTTCCAAAGAGGGGGCGCCGGCCCCCTCTCTTCATGCCGCACCATGAGATCAAAAGAGGAGGGGGCGTGAGCCCCTCCCTCTTATGTTGCCCTAATCCTCATTAAGTAAGGTTTTGGTTGCCCTAATGTGGTCAAGCCCTAATCCAATTAGGCTTAGCCCAAGGGTGAACCAATTTGGATCCAATCTAGGTAAGTCCTAATCCAATTAGAACTTAAATCAATTTTGACTCAATTGAACTCTTCAATCCTAATCCAATTAGGAGTCTTATTGATTCATTAGATTAATAATTAATTGTGACTTAAGAAACCCTAATCCAAATTAGGACATATTTAATTTTAGTCCTAATCCAATTAGGACTCTATTTGAATCCGAAGTCCTAATCCAATTAGGATTTCTAGGAATCCTATTCTAAGTAGGAATCCAAAGATGAATTCAAAATCCTAATCTAATTAGGATTGTAGGAATCCTACTCCAAGTAGGAATCCCAGTCCTACTCCAACTAGGATTTCCAGTCCTAATCCAATTAGGACTCTAGGAATCCTACTCGAAGTAGGACTCTTATTTCAAGTCCAATTAATTAATTCCCATTGTTCCTTCTTCAACTTATTTATCAATCGAATTGATTACTCGTGATTCATAATCACTTTTCAACCATCAGATCGGTCAATACTTCTAGTATGTGTGACCCCATAGGTTTTATTCTGACTGGTAGTGAGATATATTGCGATCTCTATCACAATATCATTGAAAACTTCTTTCAATGGGTTGGAACGATTCCAACTCTACTCATTAGGATTTATCGATCATCGAGATAATCCCTGTGAGTCCCACCATCCACCAGTGACACCTAGCAGCATGTAGTGGCTACCCAGTAGAATAGAATGATGAACCTCTAGGTGCAGTTATCATGTGATACAGTCCTACTATCGTGGATCCCTACAGGACGGAGGTCATGGACAACTCGTCAAACCCCATCGTCTGTCATATGTGAAGATTTATTCGACTTAAGTTCGAGAGTGGAAAACTCTTTCTCTACTGTGCATACTGCCCCGGCCGAGGTCTTACGAACTCAGTCTTATAAATCACATAGGATCTCTCCTTATCTATCAAGGTCGATAGATTCCTTATAGGTGCATACCCTACTCCTACAGTGAACTTACTGCAGCCAATCTACACTGCATGGACCCATATGGCTAGAGACCATGTATGTGTGCAGTCAAACTACAATAACCTCACTGTGAGTAGCCGAAGCACCGCAGGTCAAAGGACCAGTCACACTACTGCAACATCAAGCAAGTCACTGACGAGTGGATAGACATCCAAGTCACTTCTTGTCTTGGTCATGCTCAGTACTCTTGTTCTCTAACAAGCACCTGCACTATCACTTCAGTGTCCCTACACTGTGGACTCAAGTCTCGTCCATCCAGAAGGAAAGTGATCTGTGCACTGATCGGATCGATCACCATCCTCGTGATGATCCATTGATCAGGAGCATTTAGAAATTAATCACCAATGATATATGGCTCAAATTCTCAACTCTTGAGAATATGCATCATCATCTTATTAATTTCTTGGACGATTCATAGACACATAAATAATATGAATGAAAAGATGCCTTTTATTTATTCAATAATAAATAGTCAAGTACAAAATTATGTCCCTAGAATTAACAATGTATCAGCCAGATTGGCTTCTAGGGCATATATCTAACATGTACCACTAATAGATTTTCGTCCTTTCTTTTGAGAAACAGTGTTTTATCTACATTTCCTCTACTAAAGTCATTTTTTAGTAAAAATTTGCTTAATCGATCATACCAAGCCCTAGGTGCTTGTTTCAATCCATATAATGCCTTATGTAATCTAAACACATGATTTGGCAATTCATGATTCTCAAAACCAGGAGTTGCTCTACATATACTTCTTCCTCTATAAAACCATTTAAGAATGCACTTTTTACATCCATTTGATATAATTTGAAATCCATGAAACATGCAAAAGCTAGAATGTTGCCCAGATAGACAACCCAAGAGGGGGGGTGAATTGGGTTTTAAAATAATTTAGCTATTTAAAACGTTGTGAATGACTAATTAAAACTATTGCAAGTTGTTTAACTAATTGCTATGTGCTGTGAGTGATATGAGAGGAAGAAGAAGAGAGACAATCAATCACAAACACCAAGTTTTATAGTGGTTCGGAGCTAACCCTTGCTCCTACGTCCACTTCCCAAGTCTCACTTGGGAATTCACTATAACCCCCTTGGATTACAGCCGGTTGTTTTCCAAGCTCACAACCAAACTTGTTGTTTTACGAGCTCACAACGAACTCGGTCGGTTTTCCCAGGCTTACCGACTAGAACCACCCCGATTGTTTTCTCGGGATCACAATCGAACCCTTACACACATTGGTTTTACACTCGGCTCACCAACCAACCTCAATACCCTTGATTCAATCCCCCAATTGAACCAAGCAGATACAAGTTGTAAATAAAATAGACAAACAGAAAACTAAGCTTCTCAAAAGCAGATGGAAAACAATATAATCTGAAAAGAGTTTAGAAGCCCTCAAACGCTTTTAAGTTGGAGAAGAGGAATGGCTTCTTAAACTTCGGGTCTCCTCTTGAATGTGTAGTCGACTTGAATGCAGGAGGAGGATTCTTTAATTGCTGGAAAGATGTAGGTGGATGCAGTTAATGCAGATCTTCCTTTTTTTTCGTTGAAGAACAGGTTGCAGAGATTGAATGCTTGAATACTTGGAGTGGAATGGTTGTTCCCATCTTTGCTACAGTCTTCTGTGGCTATTTAAACCAACCCCCACGGAAACTAGCCGTTAGACACCTTTTTCTGCCCGTTCTGCACACTCTGCACAGCCTGACAATGTGTCCGTTGGTGGGTTGGAGTCGACTCGCGCGATCAGGAGTCGACTCGTCTGTAGCGGGAGTCGACTCATACTTTTCCGGAGTCGACTCGGCAACTGTTCCAGATTTGAATTAAAGTTGCCTTCGCGACTGGGAGTCGACTCGTCTTGACCCAGAGTCGACTCGCCAACTTCTGGAGCTGACTTGGCTTTCTCGGAGCCGGCTCATCCCATGGAGTCCGTGGATTTATTTTTGAATTTGGTCCACTCGAGTCGATTCGTCAATCCTGGGAGTCGACTCGGCGCTCAGAGCCCGAACTCCCTATCTTCTGTCTTTTTGGCTCGTCCAGTCTTGGAGTCGACTCGAACTTCCTCGGAGTCGACTCGGCTCTCAGTTTCCGAAACTTGGTCTTCTGCCTTTTTGATGTGAAGCTGCCTTGGAGTCGACTCTAGCTGTCTGGGAGTCGACTCGAATCTCAGAGGCAGTAACTTGGTCTTCTGTCTTTTTTTTTGTGGTCGCGGAGTCTCGGAGTCGACTCGCGTATTGCGGGAGTCGACTCGAATCTCAGAGTCCGAAAAATGCTTTCTGTCTTTTTTCTTGTGTTCCTCTGAGAGTCGACTCTCACTTTCTTTGGAGTCGACTTGCCAACCATCGGAGTCGACTCGCGTTCCACTGGAGTCGACTCGAATCTCAGACCCGAAAACTGCTCTCTGACTTTTCTGCCTGTGACTCCTTGGAGTCGACTCATACTTCTCCGGAGTCGACTCGGTAAACATTGGAGTCGACTCGCGCACTTCGGGAGTCGACTCGTTGACAGGTTTTGAATTGAAGCTTTCTGTTCGTCTGTCTGTTCTCAGTCGGAGTCGACTCGTACCGATCCGGAGTCGACTCGAGCCCGTGCCAGTGAACTTGATACGCTTGGAGTCGACTCGTGATACTCTGGAGTCGACTCGAGTCTCAGACTTTGGTTCAAGCTGACTTCTTAACTTATCCAAAATACTATGAACCAAGTCTAGAGACACTTAGAGAAGATTTTCACTGAAAACACTTAATTGAATTCATTAGTAAACAAGAAATATACTCAAATGCTTTGAGCTCATCAAAATCAAATAGGGTTTTAATCAATCACTCCACAATCTCTCCCTTTTTGATGATGACAAAACATTGAGTATATGTAAAGTGAATTGCACAATAAACAATGAAATAAAATCCATAAATGAATTCAAATGTCTGGTAATTCAATTTATCCAAGCTTGAAAGGAGTGAAACAGTAAATTTCGAAGTTAAAGCTCCCCCTTTCATTTGGAATTATATAAGCCTTCATATTATGCAATCAATTATTTGGCTTATATATCTTTAATGATTTAGCTTTGTTAAAATTTCAGATTCTCCCCCTCAACATATGCATTCTACTTTGTTTTGATTCTTTGAATTTTCTTTTAATGCTTTGAAGTTTTTGAACTGAAATTTTGGTTTTTAGAAGGAAAATCTGTCAATTTGTTCTTGAGTAGGATTCAGCTAATCTCCGAATATCCCTTGAATAGATTCTGGAGATTACTCCATTAGGAGCCCCAAAAGAGAGATAATGAGCCTCGAGGTACCGAATCCACTTAGAACAAATTTGTGTGTTTTAAGAGTTTATCTTTTTATTGATTTCCATTGATTCTTTTTACATATTTTATGCATATTTCTCCCCCTTTTACATATTTTATACATATTTCTCCTCCTTTTTGTCATCATATCAAAAAGGAGGTAATCAGAACACATAATCAAACATAGATCAAAAGGCACAGTATTGAAGAAAAATGCGGCTACTCATTGTATTAAATTGTATGTAAGTACATTTCAGAATACAATAAGTAAAGCAAAACAATACATGTCAAAACAAAACACAAAAAGTAGCTATGGTCTCCTCGAGGATGTAGCTCCTCCTCTCGAGGATGTATCTCCTCCTCTCGAGGATGTGGCTCCTCCTCTCGAGGATGTGTCTCCTCGAGGCATGCGCTCCACGAGTGATTGGACCGCATTGGTGACGTTCTCGAGCTGGCGAATGATGGCCTGGATGGCCCTGCTCTGTGTCGTATCCAGCTCGAGCACCGACTTCTGCAGTCCGTCTAGCTTGTCGATGAGCACATTCGACAAGCGCTCGGCCCCCGCGGTAGTGGTGGACATGTCACGGCCGATGTCATCCCGCATCTGTCGAGTGGTGCTCGTGACCTCACCCATGCTATGGAACTGGGCCTGCATCAAGGTCCTCATGTTGTATATCTCTTGCCGCACCTCAGCCGTCATGTCAGTCACGGCTGTCAGGGAAAGAACCAACGCGGAAGATGTGGGCGCAGGAGAGGGAGTAGGCATCGAACCTCGGAGCTCCCGAAGCAACTCATCCCTCAGATCTCGGACTATCTCCTGCCGCAGCTCCCGGAGCTGCTCAGGATCAATGCGGACCTCCATGGGTGGTGGAGCCGAGGAGGAGGGTCCGACGGAAGTGGTAGGAGCAGAAGTGGGTGGAAAGTCTGGTACGTCAGGAAAGTCAGAATCGGGCTCAGGACTGGGGGAAGGTCTGGTGGTCTGTGTGGTGATGGATGACTTCCTAACCCAAATCCCCTCTCTCTTCCGAAACCCCATCCTGTGTAGGGTCCCTGCACGCGTGCGATCAGTCCATCGCAATGCGCGAAAGGGTTCCCCCTCAGGGATAGGAATCTCGTACTCCCTAAATAATAATGTGAAGACCATGCCGTAGGGTAGGGTGAGCCTAGGTCTGTCTAGTGGCTCACACATGTATCGATATATGAGTTTGGGGAAGTTGATTGGGGTGTCATGAAGCATATAGAACATGAGAGCTAGGTCTCTCTCAGATACAAAGTCAAATCTCCTGGTCTTAGGGAAGATGGACCTAGACAATATATTCAAGAGGATCCGCATCTCAATCGGTAGTGAGCTAGCGGATACCTCGTCTATGGGTGACTGGGGTGGATACCCTAGAACGGCCGTAAGGGCCTCAACCCTGTCCTCAGGGTGTGTGGGAGCCACCCCTACTAGTGGAAGGTGGAGGATGTGGGCAATAAGATTCTCCGTAACGAACAGAGGGACACCGGCTACTGTGCCCTCGATACCCCCATCTCCCCGATGGACGGTACCGTAGAACTCTCTAATGAGCCCTGGATATGTGGGGAGATCTAAGGTGAGGAAGTACTCTAAGCCCTGGGCCCTAAGTCTATCACCTATAGTGAACCCTTCCCGGGAGAGATAGTCGAAGTCGACATATCTCCCGGTGGTGACGGCCTTCCCGGCTAATGGCCTCGCGGGAACCGCCCTAGGCGGGGAACGAGCCGGAGGTTGTGGCCTCGCGGGATCGTGCCGAGCCTTGGAGCGCCGCTCGGGACCGGCCTCGGGTCGGGACCTCTTCCGGACTACGGTCTTACGCGGCATAATGACCTAAAATGGGAGGAAAACCTAATGAACGGTGAAGAACCGACGGAAAAGTCTTGGGGACGACCTAGGAGTCGGCTCTAGGGCTTGTGAACAGTGGCGGCTTGAGAAAGAAGTGTTTTCGAAACGACAAAGTTAGGGTTAAAAAGTCGGATCCCGACTGCGAGTCGACTCCACTGAGTCGCGAGTCGACTCGACCTCGAGTCGACTCCAGAATATGCGCGAGTCGACTCTCCTTATGCGCCTGTAGACCTCGAGTCGACTCCCAACTATATGTGAGTCGACTCTCCCTCAGCTGCCATCTCTGCGAGTCGACTCCCGCAAATGCGCGAGTCGACTCTCCCTCAGGAGCCGACTCTGAAACTTACTCGAGTCGTCTCTAACTTTGGCACGCACCTAAAAATCATGCTATATTCGTGCCAAATGAGGGAAAAACACTAAAGTATGATCTGATTTGAAGATCAGTGAAAAGAAACTCTATTTTAACCACAATCTAATCATCAAAATCAATGAATCTAGTGGAAACTACCACTAGGATGGATCAATCACTCCTAATCCCCTCCTAAGGACACTAAACCTCTCTTCACTTAGGGGTTTTGTAAAAATATCTGCTAATTGATCATCAGTACAAACAAATTGGAGTGTCACATCACCATTCAATACATGATCTCTTATGAAGTGATGTCTTATCTCAATGTGTTTAGTTCTTGAATGCTGAATTGGATTTTTAGTTAGATTAATGGCACTTGTATTATCACAATTAATGGAAATTTTATCTTGTTTAATGCCATAATCTTCTAGTTGTTGTTTAATCCACAAGATTTGAGCACAACAACTCCCGGCTGCAACATATTCAGCTTCAGCAGTAGACAATGCAACCGAGTTTTGTTTCTTGCTAAACCATGAGATAAGGTTTTCTCCTAGAAATTGACAACACCCGCTGGTACTTTTTCTATCAAGCTTACATCCAGCGAAGTCTGAATCTGTGTATCCTATTAAGTTTAGGCTAGATTCTTTAGAGTACCATAATCCTATATTCTTAGTTCCTATTAAGTATTTAAAAATTCTCTTAACTGCAACTAGATGTGATTCTTTAGGATTAGCCTGATATCTAGCACACATGCAAACGCTAAACATAATATCAGGTCTACTTGCAGTAAGATACAATAAGGATCCTATCATACCTCTATACAGTTTCTGATCTACAGATTTACCTGATTCATCTTGGTCTAATTTGCATGATGAGCTCATGGGGGTGCTGATTGACTTGTTTCCCTCCATATCAAACTTCTTGAGCATCTCCTTGATATATTTGGCTTGATTGATGAAGATGCCTCCTTCAGACTGTTTGATTTGAAGCCCGAGGAAGTAGTTCAGCTCTCCCATCATGCTCATCTCAAATTCACTCTGCATTAAATCAGCAAACTCTTCGCAGAGGCGATTGTTAGTAGCACCGAAAATGATATCATCAACATAAATCTGTACTAATAACATATCTTTGTTTTGCTTTTTCAGAAACAGTGTTGTATCTACATTTTCCCTAGAGAATTTATGTTCTAATAGGAATTTGCTAAGCCTCTCATACCATGCTCTAGGTGCTTGTTTTAAACCATAAAGTGCTTTGTTCAGTTTATATACATGATTAGGGTATTGATGATTTTCAAAACCAGGAGGTTGTTCTACATATACCTCCTCATTAATATACCCATTTAAAAATGCACTTTTTACATCCATTTGAAATAGTTTGAAGTCCTTAGAGCATGCATACGCTAATAATAATCTAATGGCCTCAAGTCTAGCTACTGGAGCAAAGGTTTCATCAAAATCTATACCTTCTTCTTGATTATAACCCTTTGCTACTAGTCTAGCCTTATTCCTTATAACAATTCCATTTTCATCAAGTTTATTTTTATAAATCCATTTAGTACCTATAATTGGATATTCAGAAGGTCTCTCTACTAGATTCCATACCTTATTTCTAGTAAATTGGTTTAATTCTTCTTGCATTGCATTTATCCAATTTACATCATTTTCGGCTTCTTCTCTATGTTTGGGCTCAAAGTGTGAGACAAAAGCTAGATGGTTATTTAAATTTCTAAGGGATGCTCTAGTCCTAACCGGTTGAGATGGATCATCTAGAATTAGTTCCTTAGGATGCCCGTGAGCATACCTCCAAGCTTTAGTTAGCCCATGATCCACAATAGCCTCTTGGCTTGATGATGCTCCTTCACTCAACTTTTGATTATCATCTTGTAATGCCATTTCATCTATCTTTTCTTCAAGAATTTCAACATCATCATCAAAATTAACTTTCTTACTAGAGGAAAAATCACTAGAGTCATCAAATACAACATGTATAGATTCTTCTATAACTAACGTTCTTTTATTAAAGACTCTATAGGCTTTACTAGTTGTAGAGTAACCTAAGAATATTCCCTCATCAGATTTAGAGTCAAATTTACCTAGATTATCTTTCCCATTATTATGAACAAAACACCTACATCCAAAAACATGAAAGTAATTGACTTTTGGTTTTCTATTTTTCCAAAGTTCATAAGGTGTTTTCTTTATGATGGGTCTCAATAGAACTCTATTTAATATATGACAAGAGGTATTAATGGCTTCTCCCCAAAAGTACTTAGGGAGGTTACTTTCACATAACATAGTTCTAGCCATTTCCTCTAGAGTTCTATTTTTCCTCTCCACAACTCCATTTTGTTGTGGTGTCCTAGGTGCAGAAAAATTATGGGTTATCCCCTTTTTACTACAAAACTCATCAAATGACAGATTTTCGAATTCGGTACCATGGTCACTTCTAATAGCTATTACAGAGGTATCTCTAGCATTGGTTACTTCTTTAAGGAATTTCTTAAAAACAGAAAATGCTTGATCCTTATGTGCTAGGAACATGACCCATGTGTACCTAGAATAATCATCTACAATAACTAGACCATATTTATTTCTACCTAGGCTTGTTGTTCTAGTTGGTCTGAATAGGTCCATGTGTAATAATTCTAGAGGCCTAGAGGTAGAGACACATTTTATGGATTTAAATGAGTTCCTAGATTGTTTGCCAAATTGACATGCTTCACATATTTTGTTCTTTTCAAATTTTAATTTTGGCAAACCTATCACGGAATCTCTTTTAACTAGTTTAGTTATTGTGTCCATGCTTGCATGACCTAACTTGCGGTGCCATAACCAACTAGCATCATTATCTTTAGTTTCATTAACAACTAAACATTGGTTATGTTTTGCAAGATCTTCAAGGTCTACAACATATACATTTCCACATCTAATTCCTTTAAAAACTAAACTATTGTCATTAGGGTTTGTTATAATGCATAGTGATGGTTTAAACATAACATCATACCCTTTATCACATAGTTGACTAATGCTTAATAAGTTATGCTTTAGACCATCAACATATCTAATATTATCAATAAAAGTAGAAGGGGTGATTTGAACTTTACCAATACCAATGATGTGACCTTGGTTGTTGTCTCCAAAAGTCACAGCACCTCCCTTCTTAGCTTCAAGGGTGAAAAATTGATCCTTGTCACCCGTCATGTGCCTTGAGCAGCCACTATCCAAATACCAGCAGTTTTTGTTGACCTTGGCTGCAAGACACTCCTACACAAGCAGATTATATAATTTTAGGTACCCAAGTTTTCTTGGATCCTTCATGGTTAGTCATGTTGGTTCCTTTTGGAACCCATACCCTTTTAATTTTCCTTTTTGTTTTACCTTTCCTAAAATTACACACATTTGCTTTATGACCTATAGTTCCACAACAAAAGCAGGTTATTTTCTTAGTTTTACTTTCCCCAGCTTTAACAAAGAAGTTACTAAGAAGTTTTTATTTATTTTTTGGTTTATACCCTAAACCCGCTTTATTAAATACTGCTCGTTGACTATTGAGTATCATATTTAACTTTTCAGAACTACATGTAAATTTTTCAACCAAAGGTTTGTATTTGTTAAGTTCTTTGGTTAGTGTTTGATTTTCTGCCTTTAGATCATTTAGTTCTTTTGTGAGATCCTTGTTTAAGATTTGTTTGTTCTGAAAGTTTCTTAGTTAGTTTTTCATTATCCTTAGTTAAGGTATTAGTCTTTTGAGTTAAAAGTTGGTTGCTTGTCTTAAGGTCTATATTTTCTTTGGTGATTAAATCCTTATCCTTAACTAATGAATCATACTTACGGATATAAGTTTGGTTAGTTACTTTTAATTCTCTGTTTTTAACATTTATAGCCTTATATTCAATCATTAGTTCATTAAAAGCATCATAAAGCTCATCAAAAGTAAAATCTAAAGGCGATCGAGCGTTACCTCATTTTCATTGGCCATGAAGCAGAAATTGGCCTTTTCCTCTTGTTCCTCATCCGATGAAGAGGATGATGAGTCCGAGTTGCATAGTGTCGTGACAAGAGCCTTCTTCTTCTTGTACTTGCTCCTCTTCTTCAGTAAAGGGCACTCAGCTCTTATGTGACCCGACTTCTTGCATTCGTAACACCCAATCCCCTCATTTTCCCTTTCCTTACCTTTGTCCTTGCGGTAGGAATTTGAGGGGCCTCTCCTTTGATGATAGGACTTCTTGTGGTTGATGAACTTTCTGAATTTGCGCACAAGAAGTGCCTCACCATCATCTTCCTCATGTTCTTCTTCTTCACTGCTGCTACTGCAAGATAAGTCCTTGTTAGATGAAGTAGATTTTAGAGCTATTACCTTTTTCTTATGGGAGGACTCTTCCTCGTTGTGTTGTTTCATGGTTAGCTCGTGCGTCATTAGGGATCCAAGAAGCTCCTCAAGTGGTAACTTGTTCAAGTCCTTGGCTTCTTGGATTGCCGTCACTTTAGCTTTCCATGACCTTGGTAGACACCGAAGGATTTTCCTGACAAGCTCACTGTTAGTATAGTTCTTGCCAAGGCTTTTTAGGCCATTGACAATATCAGTAAACCTAGTGAACATGCATGTGATTGTTTCATTAGAATCCATTTTAAATAGTTCATATTTATGAACCAAAATATTTATTTTGGATTCTTTGACTTGATTCGTGCCCTCATGGGTCACTTCAAGTCTGTCCCAAATCTCTTTTGCAGAATTGCAAGTTGAGACCCTATTGAATTCATTTCTATCTAAGGCACAATAAAGCACATTCATAGCTTTAGAATTTAGTTGTGCCTTTCTCATGTCATGTTCATCCCAATCCTTTTCTAGTTTGGGTACCGTGACACCTTCTACATATATGGATGGGATGTATGGGCCATTTACTATAATGGTCCACATCTCATAGTCTTGGGCTTGGATGAATATTCTCATCCTAGCCTTCCAATATGAGTAGTCGGATCCATTAAAGAATGGGGGTCTTTGGGTGGACTGACCCTCAATGTGAGAAGATCCAAATGGAGTTGTCATTTCGATCTTTTACTCTTGGGTGGAAGAGTTTAGGCTCTGATACCACTTGTTGCCCAGATAGACAACCCAAGAGGGGGGGTGAATTGGGTTTTAAAATAATTTAGCTATTTAAAACGTTGTGAATGACTAATTAAAACTATTGCAAGTTGTTTAACTAATTGCTATGTGCTGTGAGTGATATGAGAGGAAGAAGAAGAGAGACAATCAATCACAAACACCAAGTTTTATAGTGGTTCGGAGCTAACCCTTGCTCCTACGTCCACTCCCCAAGTCTCACTTGGGAATTCACTATAACCCCCTTGGATTACAGCCGGTTGTTTTCCAAGCTCACAACCAAACTTGTTGTTTTACGAGCTCACAACGAACTCGGTCGGTTTTCCCAGGCTCACCAACTAGAACCACCCTGATTGTTTTTCCGGGATCACAATCGAACCCTTATACACATTAGTTTTACACTCGGCTCACCAACCAACCTCAATACCTTGATTCAATCCCCCGATTGAACCAAGCAGATACAAGTTGTAAATAAAATAGACAAACAGAAAACTAAGCTTCTCAAAAGCAGATGGAAAACAATATAATCTGAAAAGAGTTTAGAAGCCCTCAAACGCTTTTAAGTTGGAGAAGAGGAATGGCTTCTTAAACTTCGGGTCTCCTCTTGAATGTGTAGTCGACTTGAATGCAGGAGGAGGATTCTTTAATTGCTGGGAAGATGTAGGTGGATGCAGTTAATGCAGATCTTCCTTTTTTTTTCGTTGAAGAATAGGTTGCAGAGATTGAATGCTTGAATACTTGGAGTGGAATGGTTGTTCCCATCTTTGCTACAGTCTTCTGTGGCTATTTAAACCAACCCCCACGAAAACTAGCCGTTAGACACCTTTTTCTGCCCGTTCTGCACACTCTGCACAGCCTGACAATGTGTCCGTTGGTGGGTTGGAGTCGACTCGCGCGATCAGGAGTCGACTCGTCTGTAGCGGGAGTCGACTCATACTTTTTCGGAGTCGACTCGGCAACTGTTCCAGATTTGAATTAAAGTTGCCTTCGCGACTGGGAGTCGACTCGTCTTGACCCAGAGTCGACTCGTCAACTTCTGGAGCTGACTTGGCTTTCTCGGAGTCGGCTCATCCCATGGAGTCCGTGGATTTATTTTTGAATTTGGTCCACTCGAGTCGACTCGTCAATCCTGGGAGTCGACTCGGCGCTCAGAGCCCGAACTCCCTATCTTCTGTCTTTTTGGCTCGTCCAGTCTTGGAGTCGACTCGAACTTCCTCAGAGTCGACTCGGCTCTCAGTTTCCGAAACTTGGTCTTCTGCCTTTTTGATGTGAAGCTGCCTTGGAGTCGACTCTAGCTGTCTGGGAGTCGACTCGAATCTCAGAGGCAGTAACTTGGTCTTCCGTCTTTTTTTTTTTGTGGTCGCGGAGTCTCGGAGTCGACTCGCGTATTGCGGGAGTCGACTCGAATCTCAGAGTCCGAAAAATGCTTTCTGTCTTTTTTCTTGTGTTCCTCTAAGAGTCGACTCTCACTTTTTTTGGAGTCGACTTGCCAACCATCGGAGTCGACTCGCGTTCCACTGGAGTCGACTCGAATCTCAGACCCGAAAACTGCTCTCTGACTTTTCTGTCTGTGACTCCTTGGAGTCGACTCATACTTCTCCGGAGTCGACTCGGTAAACATTGGAGTCGACTCGCGCACTTCGGGAGTCGACTCGCTGACAGGTTTTGAATTGAAGCTTTCTGTTCGTCTGTCTGTTCTCAGTCGGAGTCGACTCGTACCGATCCGGAGTCGACTCGAGCCCGTGCCAGTGAACTTGATACGCTTGGAGTCGACTCGTGATACTCTGGAGTCGACTCGAGTCTCAGACTTTGGTTCAAGCTGACTTCTTAACTTATCCAAAATACTATGAACCAAGTCTAGAGACACTTAGAGAAGATTTTCACTGAAAACACTTAATTGAATTCATTAGTAAACAAGAAATATACTCAAATGCTTTGAGCTCATCAAAATCAAATAGGGTTTTAATCAATCACTCCACATAGAAGTAATCTAATAGCCTCTAATCTAGCTACAGGAGCAAATGTTTCATCAAAATCTATCCCTTCTTCTTGATTGTATCCCTTAGCTACAAGTCTAGCTTTATTTCTTATAACTAACCCATTTTCATCTAATTTATTTCTAAAGATTCATTTTGTTCCAATTACAGAGTTATGCTTTGGTCTTTCAGTTAATGTCCATGCATTACTTCTTTTGAATTGATTTAATTCTTCTTGCATGGCATTTATCCAATTGGTATCTTTTTCAGCTTCTTCATAAGTCTTAGGTTCTAACTGTGAAACAAAAGCAAGATAATCATTTAAATTTCTAAGAGAGGATCGAGTTCTTACCCCTTGAGATAGATCACTAATGATTAAGTCTTTAGGGTGTCCATATGCATACCCCCATTCCTTTGGCAAGTTTTGAGATTGTGGTGGCACGCAATCATCTCCCTTATCTTGAATTGGCACGTCATCAATATTCAACTTTTCAAAGTTAATAATTTCTGTATCATCATCAAGAATATTTTCTTTCATAGCAGACTCACTATCAGACTCATCAAATATGATATTAACTGACTCTTCGACTACAAGAGTTCTTTTATTGAATACTCTGTATGCCCTGCTAGATGTGGAGTATCCTAAGAAGATACCTTCATCTGACTTGGCATCAAATTTACTTAGATCCTCCTTGCCATTGTTTAAAATGAAACATCTACATCCAAATACTCTAAGATATTTTGCAGTTGGTTTCTTATTCTTCCAAAGTTCATAAGGAGTTTTCCAAAGTGCTTATAGCTTCAGCCCAAAAGTACTTTGGAAGATTTGACTCGCACAACATCGTGCGTGTCATTTCTGCCAATGTCCTGTTTTTTCTTTCAACAACCCCATTTTGTTGAGGCGTTCTAGGTGCTAAAAATTGATGTGAGATACCATTTTTATTACAAAATTCTTCAAAGTGTTGATTTTCAAATTCAGTACCATGATCACTTCGAATTGCTACTAAAGTGAGCTTCTTTTCATTTATGATATTATTATAAAGTTTCAAGAATTCTGAAAATGCTTCATTCTTATGTGCCAAAAATGAAACCCATGTATATCTTGAAAGATCATCTACAATAACTAGTCCATACTTCTTCCTTCCTAGACTCGCAGTTCTAGTGGGTCCAAATAGATCCATGTGTATGAGTTCAAAAGGCCTAGTTGTTGATACTATATTCTTCGATTTGAAGGATGATTTAGTTTGTTTTCCTAATGAGCATGGTCCATAGATTTTGTCCTTTTCAAAAATCAATTTTGGCACATCTTTTATTAATTCCTTCTTGACTAGTTTTGATATTAATTCCATACTAGCATGTCCTAGTCTACGATGCCAAAGCCAACTTGTTTCATTTTTCTTTTCTTCATTAGTAATTAAGCATAATCCATTTTCTTGCCTAAATCATGAAGATCTACCATGTAAATATTTCTTTGCCTTTGTCCTACAAGTACAATGCTATTATCTTTAGGATTTGTGATTATGCATACTGATGCTTCAAATGTGACTTTAAACCCTTTATCACAAAATTGACTTATGCTAAGTAGGTTATGTTTCAAACCCTTAACTAATAAGACATTTTCTATGAAAGTAGATGGAGTAATGAAAATATTACCCTTTCAAATGATATACCCTTTTCCATTGTCTCCATAGGTTACTACTCCACCCTTCTTAGATTCCAAGGTGACAAATTGATCTACGTCACCGGTCATGTATCTTGAACAGCCGCTATCTAGATACCATCGTTTTTTCACTTTATTAGCTGCAAGACACCCATGCAATAAAGATCAAGAAAGAGATTTAGACACCCAAACTATGTTGGGTCCTTTAGGGTTAGTACTTGATGTTCCTTTTGGAATCCAAACTTTCTTGAATTTAAGCTTATGATTATTACTCAATTTGTTTTGACTGGACTTTCCATAGTTACATTCATATGCTTTATGTCCTAATTTATTGCAGCAATGACAAGTAATATTTTCATTTTTAGCTTTTACAAAAATGTTCTTTAAGTATTTTTGTTTTCTATTTATTTTATATCCTAATCCAGCCTTATCATATACAGCTTTTTGACTATCAAGAATCATATTTAATTTGGTAGTACTAAGTGTAAACTTATCTACTAAGGATTTATATTTTTCAGCATCTTCTTTTAACTTGACATTTTCAGCAATTAGATTCTTGGTTTCATTTGTGAGTTTCCTACTTAATGTTTCATAGTTATGAGATAGTTTTAACTTATCTTTGATAAGAGATTGATTTTCTTCTTTTAGAACTTTATTTTTATTGATTAGTTTTTTATGTTCTTCCATGAGTTCTAAAAATGCATCATGTAATTCATCAACAGTAAAATCACATTCAAGTTCATAATCTACCTCATCGTCATTGGCCATATGACATATTTGGGCCGTCTCTTGATGATCTTCCTCTTCTGAACTTGACTCTTCACTTTCACTCCATTCAGCCATGAAGTTCTTCTTTTTCAGTTTTCTTGCCATCCACTTTAATTTCGGGCAATCTATCTTATAATGCCCGGATTTGTTATACTCATAACAAATAGGAGTTTCTTTTTCCTTTTCTTTGTCCTTACCCTTTTCTTTGCTTGAGCTATCTTTGAAGAAGGGTTTCTTTTTATGAAATCTATTCTTACCTCTCATAAATTTTCTGAATTTTTTTCCAAGCATAGCCATTCCTTTTTCATCAAATTCATCATCATCTGAATCTTCCGACTCAGTTTGTTGTTTAGGGGGTGGTAGACTTTGGGGCAATGGTTTTTCTTCTCTTGACCTCATCTTCTGAATTTTGCCTCATGGTCAACTCATGGGTCATGAGTGATCCTAGAAGTTTCTCTAATTGCAGTGTGTTGAGGTCCTTAGCTTCCTGAATTGCAGTTACCTTGGCCTCCCAAACTCTTGGTAGAGACCTGAGAATTTTTCGCACCAATTCAGAGTTAGTATAAGACTTTCCTAAACTCTTAAGCCCATTTATAATTTCAGTAAAACGAGTAAACATATCAGTTATGGACTCAGTGGATTCCATTTTAAATAATTCATACTTATGTACTAGTATGTTTATTTTTGACTCCTTGACTTGATTAGTCCCTTCATGAGTGACCTCAAGTTTGTCCCAAATTTCTTTTGCAGAGATGCATGTAGATATTCTATTAAATTCACTTACATCTAATGAACAGTAAAGTACATTAATTGCTTTTGCATTTAATTGTGCTAATCTTCTATCACTTTCATTCCAATCCATTTCTGGTTTGGATATGATAGTGCCCTCTATATTAAGTGTGGATGTGTGAGGTCCTCTAGTAATAATGTACCATAATTCATAGTCTAAAGCTTGAATGAATATCCTCATCTTAGCTTTCCAGTATGTATAATTTGTGCTATTAAATAGAGGAGGTCTATTTGTGGATTGCCCCTCACTCATAGAACATCCCACTTGGGTTGTCATGATCTTTAACTCTTGATTGTGAGATGAATAAGTACTATTGGAGTACCTTGCTCTGATACCACTTGTTGCCCAAGGTGACAAGCCAAGAGAGGGGGGGGTGAATTGGTTTTCTCTTGATTTTAACTATCTTACTTATGTTAATTGATGAGTTAGTAAAATTAAAACAAATCACAATACAAACAACAAGAAGTATAGTGGTTCGGTGCTCTCCTAAGCACCTACGTCCACTCCCCAAGCGACCCCTTGGGAATTCACTATAATCCCGCGGATTACAGTTGGATTGTTTTCTGGGCTCACAATCCAAAAACCTTTACACTTTGGTTTTTCGGGTTCACCAAAAACCTATGTTGGTTTTACGGGCTCACCAACGAACCTATGTTGATTTTTCGGGCTCACCAACGAACCTTTACAATTGGTTTTACGGGTTCACCAATCAACTTATACCGTTGGTTTTGCGGGCTAACCAACTAACCTTTACAAGGAGTTTAATAACTAAAGTAAGAAGATTTAAGCTCCTAGATGAGCAAATATAACAATATAATCTACAAAGAAGAGTTTAGAGAATAGTTTATCGCTTGATGTGATTTCTCTCTTCTTTGTCAAGGATGCTTCACTCTTCAAGGGTGGATGGAGCTCTTAATGACTCTTTGAATCTGCTCAACCACTTTCTTTTGACTCTTGAATGAAGCACTTGGATGAAGAAGATTAGGGCACTTTGTCTTTCTTGTGTACTCTTTGATATTTTGCAAAAGGATGTTCTCTCTGATGAATAGTGCCACTTTAAATAGTTTCCTTCATCCATTGGACAAGCCCCAATGATTAGAATTCAAAAACTAGCCGTTACTCACTGTTGGAAGGACAAAATGTACTTCTGCAGAACTAGCCGTTATACTTCTGCCCGTGTTTGGGTCGGCTCAACCTGTCCTTGGGTCGACCCAACATTTACTTGGGTTGACTCAACCTTTCCTTGGGTCGACCCTCTCAGAACCACAGAAACTTGCAATTCAGCCTTTCTTTACTTGGGTCGACTCAACATTTCTTTGGGTTGACTCAAGGTTTAGTTGGGTCGACTCAACTTCCACTTGGGTCGACCCTCTCAGGGTTTCCAGAGAACCTTTTCTGTCATGTATTTTGTCATTGCCTTTGGGTCGACTCAACTTCCTCTTGGGTCGACCCTCTCAGTGTTTCCAGAGAACTGTTTTCTTGAGTCTTTGAGAGGCTTGAGGTTTGGGTCGACTCATGCTTTCCTTGGGTCGACCCAACTACTGTTCATCCGTGCCATTTTTGCAGAAGTGTGCCAGATGCTTTCTTGATGTGCCGGGGTCGACCCAATCATCCTTGGGGTCGACTCAATCCACCTTTGCTGCAACTCAAGGTTAGATTCATCCAAATAAACAATGAAATGCATTTATACAAATATACTGAGAGTAACAGACTTATAAATGAAGTATCGAATTAACTTGTAACATACTCTTGATTATTGCTTGTTAATCATTAAAATAACACTATCATCCTCACGAACCTCCGGGGGCTGCTGTTGAGAAGGTGGGGCAGTGGAGGTGGAGGGCTCAGTATAGGTAGGAGCAGAAGTGGAAGGAAAGGTGGGAGGAGCTATGTCATGGTCCTGATCATGATCGGGACTAGGTGAGTGATGAGTGGTAGGGTCAGAAGGTGTGGATGTGGATGTGGATGGTTTCCGTACCCAGACTCCCCCAACTCTATGGAAACCCATCCGATGGAAGGTCCCCTCACCCATGCGATCTGTAAAGCGCAGTGAGCGAGAGGGTTCCTCCTCAGGAATAGGGACCTCTAACTCCCTAAATATAAGGATGAATAGCATGCCATATGGAAGGCTGAGCCTAGGTTTATCTAGGGGTTCACACATGTACTTGTAGATGAGCTTGGGGAAGTTGATGGGAGTGTCTTGGAGGAGATGGTACATCAGTGCTAGGTCTCTCTCTGAGATAAACCTACCCGTTTTGGGGAAGAGAGTCCTAGAGATGACACTTAGGAGAAGCTGCATTTCAGCCGAAAGCTGATTTGCGAACACCTCCTCTATGGGGGACAGAGATGGACTTCCTAAGATGGCCGTAAGGGCCTTTGTCCTATCGGAGGGGTGTGTGGGAACAATCCCCTCACTCGAGAGATGGAGGACTCGAGCAATGAAGTCCTCCGAGATGAAAATAGGGACACCCATAACAGTTCCCTGGATACCCCCGCTAACCCGTGCGACAGTACCATAGAATTCCCTAACTAACCCTGGATAGGTAGGCAGGCCAAGTGTGCAGAAAAACTCTAAACTCTGGGCCCTAAGATGATGCCCTAGGTTGAACCCTTCTTGGGAGAGGAAGTCAAAGTTGACTTGCCTCCTGGTAGAGACAACCTTCCCGGCGCATGAGCGCGGGGGAACCGGCCTAGGCGGAGAAGGAACCGGAGGTGGTGGCCTCGCCGGTTCATTCTGAGCCTTGGACCGTCGCTCGGCCCCACTCGCGGAGAGGGTCTCTTTCGGCTCGGGACAATGACCTTCCTAGGCATTTTTGACCTAAAAAATGGGGAAGGACACGGAAAATAGGGAGAAACCTCGACGGAGATGAGCTAAAGTGGGTCGGAGACGAGGTCGGAGACGGCTCTAGGGTTTTTGAACAGTGGCGGCTGAAAATAGAAGTAAAAAGGAAAGCATTCCGCTTAGGGTTAAAAATCAGATTTCCGACCTCGAGTCGACTCCGGTATGTCGCGAGTTGACTCGAACTCGAGTCGACTCCCAAATATGTGCGAGTCGACTCCCCCATGAGCCGACTCTAAAATGTATCCGAGTCGACTCGAACTCTGGCACACAACCAAGAATCTTGTTATTTTTGTGCCAAAAGAGAGAGTTATGGACTTATCTAGGATCTAAGAACTGATTTGATGATCATAGATAAGAAATCCTATGTCCAACATAAACTAATCCTCAAATCAATGAACTAGAGGAGAGTATCACTAGAATGGATCAATCACTCCTAACCCTCTTCTTAGTATGCAAAATCGATCTTCACTCAAAGGTTTTGTGAAGATATCAGCAAGTTGATCATCAGTACAAACAAATTGAAGTGTCACATCACCATTCAGTACATGATCTCTTATGAAGTGATTGTCTTATCTCAATGTGTTTAGTTCTTGAATGCTGAATTGGATTTTTAGTTAGATTAATAGCACTTGTATTATCACAGTTTATGGGAATTTTATCTTGTTTAATGCCATAATCTTCAAGTTGTTGTTTAATCCACAAGATTTGAGCACAACAACTCCCGGCAGCAACATATTCGGCTTCTGCCGTAGATAGTGCAACCGAATTTTGTTTCTTGCTAAACCAAGAGATTAAATTTTCTACTAAGAATTGACATGACCCGCTGGTACTTTTTCTATCAAGTTTACAACCAGCAAAGTCTGAATCTGTGTACCCTATTAAGTTTATGCTAGATTCTTTAGAGTACCATAAACCTATATTTTTTGTTCCTATTAGGTATTTAAAAATTCTCTTAACTTCAATTAAATGTGATTCCTTAGGATTAGATTGATATCTAGCACACATGCATACACTAAACATGATATCAGGTCTACTTGCTATAAGATATAGTAAAGAGCCTATCATACCTCTATACAGCTTTTGATCTATTGATTTACCTGATTCATCCTTATCTAGTTTGCATGATGAGCTCATGGGTGTGCTGATTGGCTTGTTTCCATCCATATCAAACTTCTTAAGCATCTCCTTGATGTATTTAGCTTGATTGATGAAGATCCCCTCTTTAGATTGTTTGATTTGGAGCCCGAGGAAATAGTTCAGCTCTCCCATCATGCTCATTTCAAATTCACTCTGCATTAAGTCAGCAAATTCTTCGCAGAGGTGATTGTTAGTAGCACCGAAAAAAATATTATCTACATAAATCTGCACTACTAACATTTCTTTATTTTTCTTCTTTAAAAACAGTGTTGTATCAACATTTCCTCTAGAGAATTCATGGTCTAATAGAAATTTGCTAAGTCTTTCATACCATGCTCTAGGGACTTGTTTTAGACCATAAAGTGCTTTGTTTAATTTATATACATGATTAGGGTATTGATGATTTTCAAAACCAGGAGGCTGTTCTACATAAACCTCCTCATTAATATACCCATTCAAAAAGGTACTTTTTACATCCATTTGAAATAGTTTGAAGTCTTTAGAGCATGCAAATACTAGTAATAATCTAATTGCTTCAAGTCTAGCCACATGAGCAAAGGTTTCATCAAAATCTATACCTTCTTCTTGATTATAGCCCTTTGCTACTAGTCTAGCCTTGTTTCTAACCACAACTCCATTTTCATCAAGTTTGTTTTTATATATCCATTTTGTTCCTATTATTGAGTATTTAGCGGGTCTTTCTACTAAATTCCATACCTTGTTTCTAGTAAATTGGTTTAGTTCCTCTAGCATAGCATTTATCCAATTTACATCATTTTCAGCTTCTCCAATGTTTTTAGGTTCTAAGTGTGAAACAAAAGCTAGGTGATTATTTAAGTTCTTAAGAGAAGCTCTAGTTCTAATAGGTTGTGATGGATCATCTAATATTAATTCTTTAGGGTGACCGTATGCATACCTCCAAGCCTTTGTAAGCCCATGATCATCAATGACCTCTTGGCTTGTTGATGTTTCTCCACTTTGCTTCGGTTCATCCTCTTGTAATGTCATATCATCTATCTTTTTTTCAAGTATTCCTGCATCATCATCAAGAGCTACTCTCTTGCTAGAAGAGACATTCATTAGTATCATCAAAAAACAACATGTATAGACTCTTCAATAACAAGGGTTCTTTTGTTGAAGATTATATAAGCTTGATGTAGAATAGCCCAAAAAGATACCTTCATCAGATTTAGAATCAAATTTACCTAAGTTATCTTTGCCATTATTATGAATGAAACACCTACACCCAAAAACATGAAAATAGTTTACTTTGGGCTTTCTATCTCTCCAAAGTTCATAAGGTGTTTTCTTTATAATTGGTCTCAATAAAACTCTATTTAATATATGACATGATGTGTTAAAGGCTTCTCCCCAAAAAATACTTAGGAAGGTTACTTTCATACAACATGGTTCTAGCCATTTTCTCTAGGGTTCTATTCTTTCTTTCCACCAACTCCATTTTGTTGTAGTATCCTAGGTGCAGAGAAATTATGAGTTATTCCCTTTTTACTACAGAATTTGTCAAATAGATGATTTTCCAAATTCCGTTCCATGATCACTTCTAATAGCTATGACTGAAGCATTTCTTGCATTAGTTACTTTCTTATGAAATTTCTTAAATACAGAAAATGCTTCATCTTTATGAGCTAAAAACATGACCCATGTATATCTAGAAAAATCATCTACAATAACAACACCATAATTTGTTTCCACCAAGACTTGTGGTTCTAGTTGGTCCAAATAGATCCATATGTAGTAGTTCAAGAGGTCTAGAGTAGAGACATAATTTATGGATTTAAAAAGAGCTCCTAGATTGTTTGTCATATTGACATGCTTCACAAATTTTATTTTTCTCAAATTTTAGTTTTGGCAAATCTATTACAGAATCTCTTTACTTAGATATTGTATCCATACTTGCATGACCTAATTTACGGTGCCATAACCAACTTGCATCATCAACCTTAGGTATCACTAGCTACTAAGCAAGGACTGTTTTTAGCAAGATCTTCAAGATCTATTACATAGACGTTACCACGTCTAATTCCTTTAAATATTAATCCATTGTCAATTGAGTTGGTTATGATGCATAAAGATGGCTTAAACCAAAAATATCAAAATCTTTATCACATAATTGACTAACGCTAAGTAGGTTATGCTTAAGACCATCTACAAATCGTAACATTATCAACGAAGGTTGAAGAGGTAATTTTTACTCTTTTGATAGAAGAGCTCCTACTCTGATACCACTTGTTGCCCAAGAAGACAACCAAGAGGGGGGGAGCTGAATTGGGGTTTTAAGTAATAATTGCAAATTAAAACTTAATGAGTAACTAATTAAAATTTATTGCAGGCAGATTAATTAGATTACTAGTTGTAGGAGTGGAGAAGATGGAAGAGACAATGAACCAATTACAAACACAAGAGGTTTTATAGTGGTTCAGAGCTAACCCTTGCTCCTACGTCCACTCCCCAAGTTTCACTTGGGAGTTCACTATAATCCCTAGGATTACAGCCGGTTGTTTTACAGCAGAAATTGGCCTTTTCTTCTTATTCCTCATCCGACGATGAAGATGATATATCGGAGTCCGAAAGGGTGGAGACGAGGACTTTCTTTTTCTTGTGCTTGCTGGCCTTCTTGAGCAAAGGACAGTCCGCTCTGAAGTGTCCTGGCTTCTTACATTCGTAGCATCCGATTCCCTTATTTTTTCTTTCTTTACCTTTGTCCTTGTGATAGGAACTTGAGGGGCCTCTCCTTTGATGAAAGGACTTCTTTCGGTTGATGAATTTTCTGAACTTGCGCACGAGAAGAGCCTCATCATCATCTCCCTCAAGATCTTCTTCTTCACTACTGCTACTGCAAGATAAATCTTTGTTAGAAGAAGTAGATTTGAGAGCTATTACCTTTTTCTTATGAGAGGATTCTTCTTCGCTGTGTTGTTTCATTGTGAGCTCGTGCGTCATCAGGAATCCAAGAAGCTCCTCAAGTGGAAGCTTGTTCAAGTCCTTGGCTTCTTGGATTGCCGTCACCTTGGCTTCCCATGACCTTGGTAGACAGCGAAGAATCTTCCTGACAAGCTCACTGTTAGTATAATTTTGCCAAGGCTTTTTAGGCCATTGACAATGTCAGTAAATCTAGTGAACATGCAAGTGATTGTTTCATTAGAATCCATCTTAAATAATTCATACTTATGAACTAATATATTTATTTTGGATTCTTTGACTTGATTCGTGCCCTCGTGGGTCACTTCAAGTCTATCCCAAATCTCTTTTGCAGAATTGCAAGTAGAGATTCTATTGAATTCATTTCTATCTAATGCACAGTAAAGCACATTCATTGCTTTGGCATTGAGTTGTGCCTTCCTAATGTCATTGTCATTCCAATCCTTTTCAAGTTTGGGTACAGTGACACCCTCTACATAAATGGATGGGATGTATGGTCCATTTAGTATAATGGTCCACATCTCATAGTCTTGGGCTTGGATAAATATTCTCATCCTAGCCTTCCAATATGAGTAGTCGGATCCATTGAAGAATGGGGGTCTTTGGGTTGTCATTTTGATCTTTTACTCTCTGGGTAATAGAGTTCCTACTCTGATACCACTTGTTGCCCAGATAGACAACCCAAGAGGGGGGGTTGAATTGGGTTTTAAAATAATTATTACAATTAAATGGTTTGTGAGATACTAATTAATCCTTTTTGCAAGTTGATTAATTAGATGCTATGTGCAGTGAATGAAATGAAAGTGAGAGAGACAAATGCAATCACAAACACAATGATTTTATAGTGGTTCGGAGCTAACCCTTGCTCCTACGTCCACTCCCCAAGCCTCACTTGGAAATTCACTATAACCCCTCGGATTACAGCCGGTTGTTTTACAAGCTCACAACCAAACTTGTTGTTTTACGAGGTCACAACGAACTCGGTCGGTTTTCCCAGGCTCACGACTAGAACCACCCCGATTGTTTTCCTGGGATCACAATCGAACCCTTACACGTTGGTTTTAACCTAGGCTCACCAACAAACCTATATACCCTTGATTCAATCCCCTGATTGAATCAAGTAAGAACCAAATGGAAAGAAAGAATAAAGAGAAAAAGTACAGCTTCTAGGAAAGCAGATATTCAGCAATATAAACAATAGAGAAGTTAAGAGCCCTCAAACTATTTTATGACGATGAGGAGGAGGGCTTCTTGAACTCTGGGTCTCCTCTTGAATGTCTTGAAGACTTGAAGGCAGATGGAGACTTCTTTAATGCTGGAAAAAGTAGGTTGAATGGAGTTAATGGCTCTTTCCTTCTTTTTCGTTGAAATCTCTTTGGTAGATGAAGTTATTGTGTTTTCTTTGAAAGGAATGTTACTTCACTGCCTTGCTACAGTTCTCTGTGGCTATTTAAGCTATTTCCATCGGAAACTAGCCGTTAGACACACTTTACTAGCCGTTCTGCACATTCTGCACATCCTGACAATGTGTCCGTTGGGATCGGAGTCGACTCGCGCGATCTGGAGTCGACTCGACTGTAGCAGGAGTCGACTCATGCTTTTCTGGAGTCGGCTCGGCAACTGTTCCGAATTTGAATTAAAATGGTCTTCTCGACTGGGAGTCGACTCGACTTATCCTGGAGTCGACTCCCCAAAGTCTGGAGCTGACCTGGCACTTTTGGAGTCGACTCATCCCAAGGAATCCATAGATGTATTCTTCAACTTGGCTCACTCGAGTCGACTCGTGAATTTTGGGAGTCGACTCGGCGCTCAGAGCCCGAACTCCCGATCTTCTGTCTTTTGGCTCGTGCAGTCTTGGAGTCGACTCGAACTATTCCGGAGTCGACTCGGCTCTCAGTATCCGAAAAACAGTCTTCTGTCTTTTTGGAGTAGCGCTGCCTTGGAGTCGATTCGAACTTTCTTGGAGTCGACTTGCGTCTCAGAGACAAAAATACTGTCTTCTGTCTTTTTGGGTCGCGCTGTCTCGGAGTCGACTCGGCCTTTGCGGGAGTCGACTCGGCCCTCAGTGTCCGAGAGTTGCTCTCTGACTTTTGCCTTGTATTATACTGAGAGTCGACTCTTGCTTCCTTTGGAGTCGACCTGCCAACCATCGGAGTCGACTCGCGTTCCTCAGGAGTCGACTCGGCTCTCAGGGTCTAAAATACCTTCTCTGACTTTCTGTCTGTGACTCCCTGGAGTCGACTCATACTAGCCTGGAGTCGACTCGGCAAGCATCGGAGTCGACTCGCGCTCTTCAGGAGACGACTCACTGACAGATTTTGAGTTGTACCTTTTCTGTCTGTTTGTTCTCAGTCGGAGTCGACTCGTAATGCATAGGAGTCGACTCGAGCCTATGCCAGTGCCTCTGATACGCTTGGAGTCGACTCGAAATATCCCGGAGTCGACTCGAGTCTCAGACTTTGGTTCATATAGGCTTCTTAACTTATCCAAATTGTCTTGAACCAAATCTAGAGACACTTGACCATAATTTTACTAAGATGTCACTGAAACACTAGATTGAATTCATTAGTAAACAAAAGATATACTCAAATGCTTTGAGCTCATCAAAATCAAATAGGGTTATAATCAATCACTCCACATAAACTTCATTGATCAAAATAGGAACATTTTAGTACAATAATGCCAAAAACAAAAGCAAATACAATGTTCCTTAATCAAGGTTCAAAATACATGATCAACACAAAATACATATAAGAACTAGATACATATCCTAGGCTCTAAACAGAAATACTAATATCAGCCTAGGGAGTATTGTGGAGTGATTGATTAAAACCCTATTTGATTTTGATGAGCTCAAAGCATTTGAGTATATTTCTTGTTTACTAATGAATTCAATTAAGTGTTTCAGTGAAAATCTTCTAAGTGTCTCAGACTTGGTTCATAATTTTTGGATAAGTTAAGAAGTCAGCTTGAACCAAAGTCTGAGACTCGAGTCGACTCCAGAGTATCACGAGTCGACTCCAAGCGTATCAAGTTCACTGGCACGGCTCGAGTCGACTCCGGATCGTACGAGTCGACTCCGACTGAGAACAGACAGACGAACAGAAAGCTTCAACTCAGAACCTGTCAACGAGTCGACTCCCGAAGTGCGCGAGTCGACTCCGATGTTCACCGAGTCGACTCCAGGAGTAAGAGTCGACTCCAAGGAGTACACAGAAAAGTCAGAGAGCAGTTTTCGGGTCTGAGATTCGAGTCGACTCCAGTGGAACGCGAGTCGACTCCGATGGTTGGCAAGTCGACTCCAAAGAAGTGAGAGTCGACTCTCAGAGGAACACAAGAAAAAGTCAGAAGCATTTTCGGACTCTGAGATTCGAGTCGACTCCCGCAATACGCGAGTCGACTCCGAGACTCCGCGACCACAAAGAAGACAGAAGACCAAGTTACTGCCTCTGAGATTCGAGTCGACTCCCAGACAGCTAGAGTCGACTCCAAGGCAGCTTCACATCAAAAAGGCAGAAGACCAAGTTTCGGAAACTGAGAGCCGAGTCGACTCCGAGGAAGTTCGAGTCGACTCCAAGACTGGACGAGCCAAAAGACAGAAGATAGGGAGTTCGGGCTCTGAGCGCCGAGTCGACTCCCAGGACAGTCGAGTCGACTCGAGTGGACCAAATTCAAAATAATCCACGGACTTCATGGGATGAGCCGACTCCGAGAAAGCCAAGTCAGCTCCAGAAGTTGGCGAGTCGACTCTGGGTCAAGACGAGTCGACTCCCAGTCGCGAAGGCAACTTTAATTCAAATCTGGAACAGTTGCCGAGTCGACTCCGGAAAAGTATGAGTCGACTCCCGCTACAGACGAGTCGACTCCTGATCGCGCGAGTCGACTCCAACCCACCAACGGACACATTGTCAGGCTGTGCAGAGTGTGCAGAACGGGCAGAAAAAGCTCTCTAACGGCTAGTTTCCGTGGGGGTTGGTTTAAATAGCCACAGAAGACTGTAGCAAGTAGAGAACAACCATTCCACTCCAAGTAATCAAGCATTCAATCTCTGCAACTGTTCTTCAACGAAAAAGAGGAAGATCTGCATTACTGCATCCACCTACATCTTCCCAACATTAAAGAGCCTCCTCCTGCATTCAAGTCGACTACACATTCAAGAGGAGACCGAAGTTTAAGAAGCCATTCCTCTTCTCCAACTTAAAAGCGTTTGAGGGCTTCTAACTCTTTTGATTATATTGTTTTCATCTGCTTTTGAGAAGCTTATTTTCTGTTTGTCTATTTTATTTACAACTTGTATTTCTTGGTTCAATCGGGGATTGAATCAAGGGTATTGAGGTTGGTTGGTGAGCCGAGTGTAAAACCAACGTGTAAGGGTTCGATTGTGATCCCGGAAAACAATCGGGGTGGTTCTAGTCGGTGAGCCTGGGAAAACCGACCGAGTTCGTTGTGAGCTCGTAAAACAACAAGTTTGGTTGTGAGCTTGGAAAACAACCGGCTGTAATCCAAGGGGTTATAGTGAATTCCCAAGTGAGACTTGGGGAGTGGACGTAGGAGCAAGGGTTAGCTCCGAACCACTATAAAACTTGGTGTTTGTGATTGATTGTCTCTCTTCTCTTCTCTCATATCACTCACAGCACATAGCATTAATTAAACAACTTGCAATAGTTTTAATTAGTCATCCACAACGTTTTAAATTAAATTATTTTAAAACCCAATTCACCCCCCCTCTTGGGTTGTCTATCTGGGCAACAAGTGGTATCAGAGCCTAAACTCTTCCACCCAAGAGTAAAAGATCAAAATGACAACCCCATTTGGATCTTCCCACATTGAGGGTCAGTCCACCCAAAGACCCCCATTCTTTAATGGATCCGACTACTCATATTGGAAGGCTAGGATGAGAATATTCATCCAAGCCCAAGACTATGAGATGTGGACCATTGTAGTAAATGGCCATACATCCCATCCATATATGTAGAGGGTGTCACGGTACCCAAACTAGAAAAGGATTGGGATGAACATGACATGAGAAAGGCACAACTAAACTCTAAAGCTATGAATGTGCTTTATTGTGCCTTAGATAGAAATGAATTCAATAGGGTCTCTACTTGCAATTCTGCAAAAGAGATTTGGGACAGACTTGAAGTGACCCATGAGGGCACGAATCAAGTCAAAGAATCCAAAATAAATATTTTGGTTCATAAATATGAACTATTTAAAATGGATTCTAATGAAACAATCATGCATGTTCACTAGGTTTACTGACATTGTCAATGGCCTAAAAAGCCTTGGCAAGAACTATACTAACAGTGAGCTTGTCAGGAAAATCCTTCGGTGTCTACCAAGGTCATGGGAAGCTAAAGTGACGGCAATCCAAGAAGCCAAGGACTTGAACAAATTACCACTTGAGGAGCTTCTTGGATCCCTAATGACGCACGAGCTAACCATGAAACAACACAACGAGGAAGAGTCCTCCCATAAGAAAAAGGTAATAGCTCTAAAATCTACTTCATCTAACAAGGACTTATCTTGCAGTAGCAGCAGTGAAGAAGAAGAACATGAGGAAGATGATGGTGAGGCACTTCTTGTGCGCAAATTCAGAAAATTCATCAACCACAAGAAGTCCTATCATCAAAGGAGAGGCCCCTCAAATTCCTACCGCAAGGACAAAGGTAAGGAAAGGGAAAATGAGGGGATTGGGTGTACGAGTGCAAGAAGCCGGGTCACATAAGAGCTGAGTGCCCTTTACTAAGAAGGGAGCAAGTACAAGAAGAAGAAGGCTCTTGTCACACACTATCCGACTCCGACTCATCATCTCATCATCGGATGAGAACAAGAAGAAAAGGCCAATTTCTGCTTCATGGCCAATGAAAATGAGGTAACTCGAATCGCCTCTTGATTTTACTTTTGATGAACTTTATGATGCTTTAATGAATTAATGATTGAATATAAGGCATAAATCTTAAGAATAAAGAACTAAAAATAGCTAATCAATCAACTACTAAATCGATAAATTAGTTAAGGATAAGGATTTAATCACCAAAGAAAATATAGAACTTAAGACAAGCAACCAACTTTTAACTCAAAAGACTAATACCTTAACTAAGTAATGAAAAACTAACTAAGGAATTTTCAGAACTTAAAAACCATAAACAAATCTTAAACAAGGATCTCACAAAAGAACTAAATGATCTAAAAGCAGAAAATCAAACACTAACTAAAGAACTTAACAAATACAAACCCTTAGTTGAAAAATTTACATATAGTTCTGAAAAGTTAAATATGATACTCAATAGTCAACGAGCAGTATTTAATAAAGCGGGTTTAGGATATAAACCAAGAAATAAACAAAAACTTCTTAGTAACTTCTTTGTTAAAGCTGGGAAAGTAAAACTAAGAAAATAACCTGCTTTTGTTGTGGAACTATAGGTCATAAAGCAAATGTGTGTAATTTTAGGAAAGGTAAAACAAAAAGGAAAATTAAAAGGGTATGGGTTCCAAAAGGAACCAACTTGACTAACCATGAAGGACCCAAGAAAACTTGGGTACCTAAGATGATATGATTTGCTTGTGTAGGAGTGTCTTGCAGCCAAGGTCAACAAAAACTGCTGGTATTTGGATAGTGGCTGCTCAAGGCATGACGGGTGACAAGGATCAATTTTTCACCCTTGAAGCTAAGAAGGGAGGTGCTGTGACTTTTGGAGACAACAACCAAGGTCACATCATTGGTATTGGTAAAGTTCAAATCACCCCTTCTACTTTTATTGATAATGTTAGATATGTTGATGGTCTTAAGCATAACTTATTAAGCATTAGTCAATTATGTGATAAAGGGTATGATGTTATGTTTAAACCATCACTATGCATTATAACAAACCCTAATGACAATAGTTTAGTTTTTAAAGGAATTAGACGTGGAAATGTATATGTTGTAGACCTTGAAGATCTTGCAAAACATAACCAATGTTTAGTTGTTAATGAAACTAAAGATAATGATGCTAGTTGGTTATGGCACCGTAAGTTAGGTCATGCAAGCATGGACACAATAACTAAACTAGTTAAAAGAGATTCCGTGATAGGTTTGCCAAAATTAAAATTTGAAAAGAACAAAATATGTGAAGCATGTCAATTTGGCAAACAATCTAGGAACTCATTTAAATCCATAAAATGTGTCTCTACCTCTAGGCCTCTAGAATTATTACACATGGACCTATTCGGACCAACTAGAACAACAAGCCTAGGTGGAAATAAATATGGTCTAGTTATTGTAGATGATTATTCTAGGTACACATGGGTCATGTTCCTAGCACATAAGGATCAAGCATTTTCTATTTTAAGAAATTCCATAAGAAGTAACCAATGCTAGAGATACTCAGTAATAGCTATTAGAAGTGACCATGGTACCGAATTCGAAAATCAGTCATTTGATGAGTTTTGTAGTAAAAAGGGGATAACCCATAATTTTTCTGCACCTAGGACACCACAACAAAATGGAGTTGTGGAGAGGAAAAATAGAACTCTAGAGGAAATGGCTAGAACTATGTTATGTGAAAGTAACCTCCCTAAGTACTTTTGGGGAGAAGCCATTAATACTTCTTGTCATATATTAAATAGAGTTCTATTGAGACCCATCATAAAGAAAACACCTTATGAACTTTGGAAAAACAGAAAACCAAAAGTTAATTACTTTCATGTTTTTGGATGTAGGTGTTTTGTTCATAATAATGGGAAAGATAATCTAGGTAAATTTGACTCTAAATCTGATGAGGAATATTCTTAGGTTACTCTACAACTAGTAAAGCCTATAGAGTCTTTAATAAAAGAACCTTAGTTATAGAAGAATCTATACATGTTGTATTTGATGATCTAGTGACATCTCCTCTAGTAAGAAAGTTAATTTTGATGATGATGTTGAAATTCTTGAAGAAAAGATAGATGAATGGCATTACAAGATGATAATCAAAAGTTGAGTGAAGGAGCATCATCAAGCCAAGAGGCTATTGTGGATCATGGGCTAACTAAAGCTTGGAGGTATGCTCACGGGCATCCTAAGGAACTAATTCTAGATGATCCATCTCAACCGGTTAGGACTAGAGCATCCCTTAGAATTTAAATAACCATCTAGCTTTTGTCTCACACTTTGAGCCCAAACATAGAGAAGAAGCCGAAAATGATGTAAATTGGATAAATGCAATGCAAGAAGAATTAAACCAATTTACTAGAAACAAGGTATGGAATCTAGTAGAGAGACCTTCTGAATATCCAATTATAGGTACTAAATGGATTTATAAAAATAAACTTGATGAAAATGGAATTGTTATAAGGAATAAGGCTAGACTAGTAGCAAAGGGTTATAATCAAGAAGAAGGTATAGATTTTGATGAAACCTTTGCTCCTGTAGCTAGACTTGAGGCTATTAGATATTATTAGCATATGCATGCTCTAAGGACTTCAAACTATTTCAAATGGATGTAAAAAGTGCATTTTTAAATGGGTATATTAATGAGGAGGTATATGTAGAACAACCTCCTGGTTTTGAAAATCATCAATACCCTAATCATGTATATAAACTGAACAAAGCACTTTATGGTTTAAAAAGCACCTAGAGCATGGTATGAGAGACTTAGCAAATTCCTATTAGAACATGAATTCTCTAGGGAATGTAGATACAACATTTTCTGAAAAAGAAAACAAGATATGTTATTAGTACAGATTTATGTTGATGATATCATTTTCGGTGCTACTAACAATCGCCTCTGCGAAGAATTTGCTGATTTATGCAGAGTGAATTTGAGATGAGCATGATGGGAGAGCTGAACTACTTCCTCGGGCTTCAAATCAAACAGTCTGAAGGAGGCATCTTCATCAATCAAGCCAAATATATCAAGGAGATGCTCAAGAAGTTTGATATGGAGGGAAACAAGTCAATCAGCACCCCCATGAGCTCATCATGCAAATTAGACCAAGATGAATCAGGTAAATCTGTAGATCAGAAACTGTATAGAGGTATGATAGGATCCTTATTGTATCTTACTGCAAGTAGACCTGATATTATGTTTAGTGTTTGCATGTGTGCTAGATATCAGGCTAATCCTAAAGAATCACATCTAGTTGCAGTTAAGAGAATTTTTAAATACTTAATAGGAACTAAGAATATAGGGCTATGGTACTCTAAAGAATCTAGCCTAAACTTAATAGGATACACAGATTCAGACTTCGCTGGATGTAAGCTTGATAGAAAAAGTACCAGCGGGTCGTGTCAATTTCTAGGAGAAAACCTTATCTCATGGTTTAGCAAGAAACAAAACTCGGTTGCATTATCTACTGCTGAAGCTGAATATGTTGCAGCCGGGAGTTGTTGTGCTCAAATCTTGTGGATTAAACAACAACTAGAAGATTATGGCATTAAACAAGATAAAATTCCCATTAATTGTGATAATACAAGTGCCATTAATCTAACTAAAAATCCAATTCAGCATTCAAGAACTAAACACATTGAGATAAGACATCACTTCATAAGAGATCATGTATTGAATGGTGATGTGACACTCCAATTTGTTTGTACTGATGATCAATTAGCAGATATTTTTACAAAACCCCTAAGTGAAGAGAGGTTTAGTGTGCTTAGGAGGGGATTAGGAGTGATTGATCCATCCTAGTGGTAGTTTCCACTAGATTCATTGATTTTGATGATTAGATTGTGGTTAAAATAGAGTTTCTTTTCAATGATCATCAAATCAGATCATACTTTAGTGTTTTTCCCTCATTTGGCACGAATGCATGATTTTTAGGTGCGTGCCAAAGTTAGAGACGACTCGAGTAAGTTTCAGAGTCGGCTCCTAAGGGGAGTCGACTCGCGCATTTGCGGGAGTCGACTCGCAAGATGGCAGCAGAGGGGGAGTCGACTCATATAGTCGGGAGTCGACTCGAGGTCTACAGGCGCATAAGGAGAGTCGACTCGCGCATATTCTGGAGTCGACTCGAGGTCGAGTCGACTCGCGACTCAGTGGAGTCGACTCGCAGTCGGGATCCGACTTTTTAACCCTAGATTTGTCGTTTCGAAAACACTTCTTTCTCAAGCCGCCACTGTTCACAAGCCCTAGAGCCGACTCCTAGGTCGTCCCCAAGGCTTTTTCCGTCGACTTCACCGTCTTAGGGTTTTCCTCCCTTCCTAGGTCGTCCCCGGTCGTCCCAAGCTTTCCGTCGGTTCTTCACCGTCATTAGGTTTTCCTCATTTTAGGTCATTATGCCGCGTAAGACCGTAGTCCGGAAGAGGTCCCGACCCGAGGCCGGTCCCGAGCGGCGCTCCAAGGCGGCACGATCCCGCGAGGCCACACCTCCGGCTCGTTCCCCGCCTAGGGCGGTTCCCGCGAGGCCATTGCCGGGAAGGCCGTCACCACCGGGAGATATGTCGACTTCGACTATCTCTCCCGGGAAGGGTTCACCATAGGTGATAGGCTTAGGGCCAGGGCTTAGAGTACTTCCTCACTTAGATCTCCCCACTTACCCTGGCTTGTTAGAGAGTTCTACGGTACCGTCCATCGGGGAGATGGGGGTATCGAGGGCACAGTAGCCGGTGTCCCTCTGTTCGTTACGGAGGATCTTATTGCCCACATCCTCCACCTTCCACAGTAGGGGTGGCTCCCACACACCCTGAGGACAGGGTTGAGGCCCTTACGGCCGTTCTAGGGCATCCACCCCAGTCACCTCTAGACGAGGTATCCGCTAGCTCACTACCGATTGAGGTGCGGATCCTCTTGAGTATATTGTCTAGGTCCATCTTCCCTAAGACAGGGAGATTTGATTTTGTAAATGAGAGAGACCTAGCTCTTATGTTTATATTCTTCAGGACACCCCAATCAACTTCCCCAAACTCATCTATACATGTGTGAGCCCTAGATAGACCTAGGCTCACCCTCCCTACGGCATGATCTTCACTTTTTTTAGGGAGTACGAGATTCCATTCCTGAGGGGGAACCCTTTCGCGCATTGCGATGGACTGATCGCACGCGTGCAGGGACCCTACACAGGATGGGGTTTCGGAAGAGAGAGGGGATCTGGGTTAGGAAGTCCCATCACCACACAGACCACCAGACCTTCCCCCAGTCCTGAGCCCGATTCTGACTTTCCAGACTACCAGACTTCCATCCACTTCTGCTCCTACCACCTCCGCCGGACCCTCCTCCTCGCTCCACCACCATGGAGGTCCGCATTGATCTGAGCAGCTCCGGGAGCTGCGGCAGGAGATAGTCCGAGATCTGAGGGATGAGTTGCTTCGGGAGCTCCGAGGTTCGGTGCCTACTCCCTCTCCTGCGCCCACATCTCCGCATTGGTCCCTTCCCTGACAGCCGTGACAGACATGACGGCTGAGGTGCGGCAAGAGATATACAACATGAGGACCTTGATCAGGCCCAGTTCCACAGCATGAGTGAGGTCACGAGCACCACTCGACAGATGCGGGATGACATCGGCCGTGACATGTCCACCACCACCGCAGGGGCCGAGCGCTTGTCGAATGTGCTCATCGACAAGCTGGACGGACTGCAGAAGTCAGTACTCGAGCTGGATACGACACAGAGCAGGGCCATCCAGGCCATCATTCGCCAGCTAGAGAACGTGACCAATGCGGTCCAATCACTCGTGGAGCGCATGCCTCGAGGAGATACATCCTCGAGAGGAGGAGCCACATCCTCGAGAGGAGGAGATACATCCTCGAGAGGAGGACTACATCCTCGAGGAGACCGTAGCTACTTTTTGTGTTTTGCTTTGACATGTATTGCTTTTGTTACTTATTGTATTCTGAAATGTACTTACATACAAATTAATACAATGAGTAGCCGCATTTTTCTTCAATACTGTGCCTTTTGATCTATGTTTGATTGTGTGTTCTGATTACCTCCTTTTTGATATGATGACAAAAAGGGGGAGAAATATGTATAAAATATGTAAAAGGGGGAGAAATATGCATAAAATATGTAAAAGGAATCAATGGAAATCAATAAAAAGATAAACTCTTAAAACACACAAATTTGTTCTAAGTGGATTCGGTACCTCGAGGCTCATTATCTCTCTTTTGGGGCTCCTAATGGAGTAATCTCCAGAATCTATTCAAGGGATATTCGGAGATTAGCTGAATCCTACTCAAGAACAAATTGACAGATTTTCCTCTAAAAACCAAAATTTCAGTTCAAAAACTTCAAAGCATTAAAAGGAAATTCAAAGAATCAAAACAAAGTAGAATGCATATGTTGAGGGGGAGAATCTGAATTTTAACAAAGCTAAATCATTAATGATATATAAGCCAAACAATTGATTGCATAATATGAAGGCTTATATAATTCCAAATGAAAGGGGGAGCTTTAACTCCGAAATTTATTGTTTCACTCCTTTCAAGCTTGGATAAATTGAATTACCAGACATTTGAATTCATTTATGGATTTTATTTCATTGTTTATTGTGCAATTCACTTTACATATACTCAATGTTTTGTCATCATCAAAAAGGGGGAGATTGTGGAGTGATTGATTAAAACCCTATTTGATTTTGATGAGCTCAAAGCATTTGAGTATATTTCTTGTTTACTAATGAATTCAATTAAGTGTTTCAGTGAAAATCTTCTAAGTGTCTCAAGACTTGGTTCATAATTTTTTGGATAAGTTAAGAAGTCAGCTTGAACCAAAGTCTGAGACTCGAGTCGACTCCAGAGTATCACGAGTCGACTCCAAGCGTATCAAGTTCACTGGCACGGCTCGAGTCGACTCCGGATCGTACGAGTCGACTCCGACTGAGAACAGACAGACGAACAGAAAGCTTCAACTCAGAACCTGTCAACGAGTCGACTCCCGAAGTGCGCGAGTCGACTCCGATGTTCACCGAGTCGACTCCAGGAGAGTAAGAGTCGACTCCAAGAGTACACAGAAAAGTCAGAGAGCAGTTTTCGGGTCTGAGATTCGAGTCGACTCCAGTGGAACGCGAGTCGACTCCGATGGTTGGCAAGTCGACTCCAAAGAAGTGAGAGTCGACTCTCAGAGGAACAAAGAAAAAGTCAGAGAAGCATTTTTCGGACTCTGAGATTCGAGTCGACTCCCGCAATACGCGAGTCGACTCCGAGACTCCGCGACCACAAAGAAGACAGAAGACCAAGTTACTGCCTCTGAGATTCGAGTCGACTCCCAGACAGCTAGAGTCGACTCCAAGGCAGCTTCACATCAAAAAGGCAGAAGACCAAGTTTCGGAAACTGAGAGCCGAGTCGACTCCGAGGAAGTTCGAGTCGACTCCAAGACTGGACGAGCCAAAAGACAGAAGATAGGGAGTTCGGGCTCTGAGCGCCGAGTCGACTCCCAGGATCGAGTCGACTCGAGTGGACCAAATTCAAAATATCCACGGACTTCATGGGATGAGCCGACTCCGAGAAAGCCAAGTCAGCTCCAGAAGTTGGCGAGTCGACTCTGGTCAAGACGAGTCGACTCCCAGTCGCGAAGGCAACTTTAATTCAAATCTGGAACAGTTGCCGAGTCGACTCCGGAAAAGTATGAGTCGACTCCCGCTACAGAGTCGACTCCTGATCGCGCGAGTCGACTCCAACCCACCAACGGACACATTGTCAGGCTGTGCAGAGTGTGCAGAACGGGCAGAAAAAGCTCTCTAACGGCTAGTTTCCGTGGGGGTTGGTTTAAATAGCCACAGAAGACTGTAGCAAGAGAGAACAACCATTCCACTCCAAGTATCAAGCATTCAATCTCTGCAACTGTTCTTCAACGAAAAAGAGGAAGATCTGCATTACTGCATCCACCTACATCTTCCCAGCAATTAAAGAGCCTCCTCCTGCATTCAAGTCGACTACACATTCAAGAGGAGACCGAAGTTTAAGAAGCCATTCCTCTTCTCCAACTTAAAAGCGTTTGAGGGCTTCTAAACTCTTTTCAGATTATATTGTTTTCATCTGCTTTTGAGAAGCTTATTTTCTGTTTGTCTTTTTTTACAACTTGTATTTGCTTGGTTCAATCGGGGATTGAATCAAGGGTATTGAGGTTGGTTGGTGAGCCGAGTGTAAAACCAACGTGTGTAAGGGTTCGATTGTGATCCCGGAAAACAATCGGGGTGGTTCTAGTCGGTGAGCCTGGAAAACCGACCGAGTTCGTTGTGAGCTCGTAAAACAACAAGTTTGGTTGTGAGCTTGGAAAACAACCGGCTGTAATCCAAGGGGTTATAGTGAATTCCCAAGTGAGACTTGGGGAGTGGACGTAGGAGCAAGGGTTAGCTCCGAACCACTATAAAACTTGGTGTTTGTGATTGATTGTCTCTCTTCTCTTCTCTCATATCACTCACAGCACATAGCAATTAATAACAACTTGCAATAGTTTTAATTAGTCATCACAACGTTTTAAATTTAAATTATTTTAAAACCCAATTCACCCCCCTCTTGGGTTGTCTATCTGGCAACAGTATCTAATGGCTGTGATCTAGTCTCATCCTCCTAGTATAAGTGGTGAGGGAGGTCGGCCTGATGAGACTGAGTCTGGCGTGGAGCACGGTGAGCTGGATGACTCTGTGCCGAAATCTCTGACTCAGCAGCCTGTGGCACAGATGGTCCATGAGTCCTCTCTCTCTCCGTATAGCTCCTATCTGTTTCTCTCAGATCACTGATCTCAGCCGACATGATATCTAGTCGGCTGTCAGCCCATCAGTGATAGTCCTCGCCTGAGCTGACATAAGCTCAGTTATTACTCCAGAACGCATCTGTTTCTCCCGCAGGAACAGATGACGATGGTCCAGCCTCTGAAGTGCAGTAGGATGATCCATATGCTCCTATTCCTCAGGATAGGATCTCCAATATCTGGTGCATCACCCCTGGTGCATCACCCTGAATCCCTGCTCCAGTACGAAACCACTGCCCGTTCACTTTCTTATAGCCCATGCGAATAAGTGATCGTGCAGTGTATGTATCAGTATGAAGCAGATGCCTGGAGATCTCCTCCTCGACATATATGTCGTGCTGTCGGAAGATCAAGGTGAGTATCATACCATAAGGCAGAGATACTCTGGAGTTGCAGATCACCTTCCTCATCTGCCTAAGATCATGGCGGGAGATTAGGAGAATACCCTGAATATATGCTCCATCATACTAGATCTCGCTCTATAATGGGATCAAATCTCCCGCTCTTCGGAAATAGAATCCTATCAATGATGTTGTGCAACAACCTCATCTCTGTAGAAGAGACTCGCTATAACCTGCTCCGAGAAGTCGAAGTCTTCATTCTCCAGAATTAACTGCAGGCTCTCAACT